>NW_006351781.1:0-548 GCF_000327345.1 Myotis davidii
GTGGCTCACGACAGCAGGCTCCCTCACACCCAGAATCAGGCTCTTCCTTGAAAGTCTTGTACACTATGCATGCTTCCCTAATAGCACTTCATTGACTGATATTGACATTATTCGTGTAATTGCCTGTGTCCCCTTCCTCTTCCCTGCCCTGGACTATGGGTCCCTTTGCAGTAGCAACTGTCCCTGGTATCTAGCTTTCTGTTGTCTGAAATAAATTGAAAGATAAAAATTATATTTGAGCAGTAAGAAAATTACAGCATAGAGGATGCATCCCAAGTTGTGGCTCTGTGGATCTCAATGGTTTCATGCTAACAACTATATGTACTAAGTTTGTCTGTTTGCCAGGCCTGTTTTGACCATTTCGTGTGTGTTAATGTGAGCAGTACTCACAAATGACCCATGAGGTATGACTATTGTTTTTTTTAATCCTCAGCCAAGGAGTGAGGATATTTTTTCCAATGATTTTAAAGAGAGTAGAAGAGAAGAATGGAAAGAGAGCAAGAGAGAGAAATATTGATGCACGTGCCCCCACTGGAGATGGGGACAGA
>NW_006351782.1:0-548 GCF_000327345.1 Myotis davidii
AAATGACTGCCTGCCAGGCTATATGAAAAACAACAACAACATATGGTTTCATGAAAGAGTTCAATGGGGATAGTTCACAACAACGTGCACCTGAAAGTCACTGCCCTGCAGCTTTCAACTTACAGCACTTAGAACTTCATCTCTGTGCCCTTCGACACCTCCAAATATTGCCACCAGAGTGTCTGTTTGGATATTCCATAATCGTAAAGCATGATCTAGTATAGAAATAAAAAAATTAAGTTGAATTTTTATCATTCATTTACTGTGAATGTTCAAAACCTCTTTAAAGTAAAACTTACACAAGTGTGGACTTAACTTATGAATAGTAAAGACTAATAACGAAACCCATATCACTTAAAACATTTACATCACATACAGATTTAGGTATGTATCAGCACAAACTTTCAAGAAAAGAAATACTTGTAGTTTTAAAAATATTTTTAACTTATTTACCGAATTTGACAGAGTTTTACATTATGCCACAGAACAAAATATTAGCTCTGCCCTCCACCATATCCATTTATACATTAAAGAGGACTGAGTAGCTG
>NW_006351783.1:0-548 GCF_000327345.1 Myotis davidii
TAGCCAAATTAAAAATATAATAATACTCAAGTTAAACTCATTTAATAATATATTTTATTGAATTAAATATAGCCAAATATTACCATTTCAGCATACAATCAAAGTGAAGTTATTAATGAGATATTTTACACTTTCTACATACTACAGCTTCAAATCTGGTATGATTTTTACACTTAACAGTAGATATGAATTGAGACGAGCCTTATGCCAAATGCTCAGTAGTCACATGTGGATAGAGGTTACTGTATTGGACAGTGTAGCTCTATATTCATACAGCTTTTGCCCTTGGGGAATATGTAATATTGGTCTATCTGATAATAAAAAGTTGTTCAGTTTGTCATGTACAGAAGGTCTTCTCTTCAAACATGGCATTAATCCTGAGCTGGAGGGCCTCAAGTTCTACAAACGCATATCAATTGTGTGACTGATTTTTAATGGTAGAAATTCAGTTCCAAAATAGGTACAATGCTAACTTATGGTTGCTTTGTGTGTTTTTTCCTCTGAGTCACCTCCAATTATAATTCACTTGAAACTATTATTCTTTGGGT
>NW_006351784.1:0-548 GCF_000327345.1 Myotis davidii
TGTGTGTGTGTGTGTTTGTTTGTTTTTTCCATCGACATCATGCTTTGTGTGCTTGATGAGGTTATTTAAATTCTTTAGGACTCAGTTTCCGAAATTTGTAAAACAAAACTAAAAAAAGTATCTATTTCGAGGTTGTTGTAAAAATTACTTTTAAAAATACTTGGTATAGTTTATAACTAAAGTAAATATCAACTCACTTTTACTGTAATTATTTTCAATAGAGAAAGTCAAAATTGACTTTCTTAAGGAGACTTCTTGCCAGAAAACTGTGAGGGTGATATGACTGAAGATATGAACCTACCAAGACAAAAACTGTCAATCAGAAGGAGAATAGATCATCAATGAAGGAATATATATATAGAAAATGTGAGTGATGAGGTATTCGAATGCTAAGTGCATATACGAACTGGCTAAAAGTAGATGTCCTATCAGACTGAAGTTAACATCTAGGCTGCTGCACAGGCTCATCAGAACCCAATATTATTAATTATACAGCCTACATTGTAACGCCTATTTTCCTTTTATCTGATTCTGATCACCAAGTGAAC
>NW_006351785.1:0-548 GCF_000327345.1 Myotis davidii
TAATAATCTGGCCACTCAGTGTATATATAGATTAAACAATGAGAGGTGATGATAGGTCTAATAATTCATGAATGTATTTCAGAAGATCTATAACACTGTTAATAATAATGGTAATGGTAGTAATAAAAACAAATCTTTACTAATAGTATGATTGTTTGTTGCTTACATTCAAGTTCATGAAACTTCTTGATCTTCTCTGTGGACTTCCAGTTTCCCATGTTACCAATGCCTGGGACCCAGTTAAGGGCCAGTGAACTAACTGGCTAAGTTTGACCTTTCAAATCTGTGTGTGATCAGAATGATAAAAGTTCAGACACTAAGGGAGAAGAGGCAGACAGGGTCTGAAAAATCAGCTAATTAATGGTTACATGGTACCTGTATTTATTGGATCCATGTTGAGAACTGAATCTTTTTTTTTTCCCCCAGACAATATATGGTAAGTGGTGAAAGGCCAGTAGATTGTACTGACATGCTCTGTAAGGAATTCAGAAATCAGAACTTAATAATGTTGGTAGTCCAGATATATGTTATGCTCAGAAAACACTCAC
>NW_006351786.1:0-548 GCF_000327345.1 Myotis davidii
GGGGAAAGGGGAAAGGGGCCAGGGCTGAGCCCATTGTCGTTGGCAGGCGTACCCGCTGGAGGTGACTAAACTCATCTATTGCTCAAGGACAGTGCCTGAGATTGAGAAGGTGAGCTGGGGCCAGTCTTCGTGCCCCCCCACTTTGCCTGGGCCTCACTGGTCCCCCCGTAGGGGGGGAAGGGGTGTGTGGGGCTGGGGCCTGGCTGGGCGGGGCTTGTGCTTTCAGGGAGACCAAGTCCTCTGCCTCCTGGGCTGGCACAGGTGATTGAGGAGCTTCGGAAGCTGCTCAGCTTCTACGAGAAGCAGGAGGGTGAGAAGCTGCCGTTCTTGGGGCTGGCGCTGAGCTCTCGGAAGAACCTGTGCATCCACCCTGAGGTGAGTGCCCACGCCCCTCCTTGCCCTGAGCCCGGGGCCGAGGGCACGCGTCATCCGCCAGGAGTTCTCTCGGGAGGTCAGCAGGGGCCGCACACAGAGTTCTCTCCTCGCTTTTCAAAGTCGACTCACTGCTCACGGCCAAGGCAAGCACACTTCTTCCGGGGAGCCTCCCC
>NW_006351787.1:0-548 GCF_000327345.1 Myotis davidii
TCAACCATTGAGCTACATCGTCCGGGCAACATATAGTACTTTAATAAACATAGATTTATGTACAAACTCCTTGTGCACACAATATGTATTTAGACCAGGAATTGCTGGGTAATAGCATTTCCAGAGTGGTTGTAGCAATTTCCACTTCCACCAGCAGCATGTGTATGTTCTGTTTGTATTTTTTCTTGTGTACAGACTTCGTTAATTTATCTGTTGGGTCAGTTAACTTTTATGGGCTTCAATTCTCATCTGTAGTTGTTTTTGATGACATTGGAAAACTGTACTTATTAGAGGCCTTACTGAGTTTCCTCACCTCTGCTATCACCCCAAGGGGACTTAGAATCCCTAGGGCTTAGTGAAGTACAGGGTGACTAGACCAGAGAGACTATCCCAGAGTGTTTTTTATTCTAAAATAACTGAGTTCTTGTAATTTGAAGTAAAAATTGAAATTGTGGTATTTAGATAGATCAATAAGCATCCTTTAAGAAATTCTTTTAGGCTTTTTTCCAAAACAAGCAACATCATTAAAAAGTTATTTTTATCCCCTT
>NW_006351788.1:0-548 GCF_000327345.1 Myotis davidii
TCTCTGGATTCTCTTTTATAAGACACTAATTCCACTAGTGAGGGCTCTTCTGCATGACTGGAACACCTCCCAAAGTCTCCACCTATTCATACCATCACCTTTGGTGGTTAAGATTTCAACATGTGAATTTTAGGGAGACATAAACGTTCAGATCATGGCATAGTTTTCCTTTCTGGAGGAGAATTAAAGAAGTATGTCCCATCCGTCTCTTGACTTTAGTATCAGGAGTTCTCTTTCCAGAGGTAACTGAAGGTACTAAAAACCAAAGAGGACAATGTGTGGAAGACAAACCGGACCTGCTTCATCATTTTACCCCTGCCAGTCCTGCTGTAGAAACAGTCATGTACCGTTAGCGCAAGAACAAGCAGCCTGAATCAGTGTGGCACAGGACAGAAATGGCACATCCTGGGGCTTGAAATGATGTTTGTCAGAGGCCCATGTGGCTCTCTTATCCTTTCCATCAGTTTCTATCATCTCTTTTAGAAAAGCAAAAAGGTTGAAAAGGTTGGAGGGATTGACGTTAGAAGTGGAGTCAAATAAGCCTGGAA
>NW_006351789.1:0-548 GCF_000327345.1 Myotis davidii
CACACACACACACACACACACACACATTTTAAGTTAGCTTCTTAAGAAACTAGAAAACGAACGTTGGCCACAAAGCAAACCCAGTAAATGAATGCAAAATCCTGGTGTATAGGCCGACGCTAACCACAAGGGAAAAAAATCCCTACTTAGAAAAAAATATTTCTAGGTCAATGTGCAAATATTACTTGAAAGCATTCTTTCTTTAAAAATAAGTTGTTTCTCTTGAGAGGTTTTACAAATATCAGCTGTGTTGGTATAACGTTTGCAAGCAACCAAATTTGGGATCAAAGTAGATTTTTATAATGAATCTATATATGAATCCTAAATAGCATTCAACAGCACACAGATGGGCTTGCAGGTGGTAATGTCTTAACCACCAAAGCTACTCAAGAAGAAGCATGTGTCAGTGCTTGAAGTAACAATGGACACGCAGCTGCTCGAAGAATTCTCCAGTCCCTCCAGGTGACAACTTCTGTCCATCATTTGGCCACTAGTCTGTCTCCAATAGTCTCAACTCACTCCATGGTGTCTGTGTTACCATTCCTGAA
>NW_006351790.1:0-548 GCF_000327345.1 Myotis davidii
AAAAAAACCCCACAAAAAACCAAAACTCCAAGGAATGTGGCCCCAGTAACTGGAAGAATGGATGTGGCATTGACTGTCCAGGAGAAGACCACGGAGAGTCTTCCCCATCTTACGTGTCTCCAGTGCTCAGCGCAGCAAATGCGTATAAATCTAAACTAGTTAGGTGAGGAATTCTTCCTTCTCCTGCCAGGTTTCCTCAAACACATACAGAGGGTTTGTTTGGCCATAATTTTAGCCAAGAAACTGGGTCTGCTTTGCATGATATTTTGAGCATCCAAATGGCAGCAATATCAAAAGGGGAGAAAAAATGCAGCTTTGATTTGGAGGGAGATTGAATTTCATGAGTGATGAACCTGAATTTAAGAAAGATATATTACATAAAGTTTCATTCTTCTGCAATGTGGAGAGTAATTTTGAGCAAGGTTTCAGTGACCTGTGAAGAAATGTTATTCCAGTACAGCCTCCCCGTCAGGCTTTCCTAAGGATGGGCGTTGTGATACGTGACTAAGGAAGAATATGGGAGAGGATGCTGGGATAGACACTACCTT
>NW_006351791.1:0-548 GCF_000327345.1 Myotis davidii
GCTGCACCATTTTACAGTCCTGCCAGCAATGAATGATTGTTCCTGTTCCACATTGTTGCCAGCATTCGGTGTGTTCTGTATTTTAGCCATTCTAAAAGGTGTGTAGTGATAGCTCATTGTTGTTTTAATTTGCAATGCCCTAATGATTTATAATGATAAGCATCTCTTCATATTCTTTTATGCCATCTGTTTATCTTTTTTGGAAGGCACTTATTCAGATATTTTTGCCCATTTTTAAATTGTATTGTTCATTTTCATATTGTTTTAAAATTCTTTGAATATTTTAATACTAGTCTTTTATCAGTTATGTATTTTGAAAATATTTTCTCCAAGTCTGTGGTTTGTCTTTTATTCTCTTAACAGTGTCTTCTGTACTGCAGAAGCTTTTAATGTTAATGAAATTCAACTCATCAATTATTTTTTATGCAGCATGCTTTTGGTAAAGTTTCTAAGTCATTGCCAAAACTGAGCTCATGTGTACTTTCCCTGTGTTAGCTTCCAGAAACTCTGTAGTTTGGGATATGACATATAGACCTATGATCAATTTT
>NW_006351792.1:0-548 GCF_000327345.1 Myotis davidii
AATAAAATTGGGATGCACTTAGTGAAGGAAGACCCTTCCTTCCCCTTTCACTAGTATCTAGCAAGCAACAAACGCATGGGATCAGTATGGAGTTGTTTTGGAATTTCTCCCCATGCAGCGCATTTCTCTTAGATGGAAGAGGAAATCTTTATTTTATTCTCACTGTGGATTCCCGTGCACCTTCCAGAACTCAGTGACTGTTAGTGAATGCCTTTCAACTTTGGGGATCAAAAGACTTTTAGGAATAAGAGTTTCTTTATGCTCCAGAGTGAGTGGGTTGCCAGGCGCCATCAATGATGGTCTTGTAACTGTCCAGAAAATATATATTCCAGGAATGTCGACACCTAGGGTATCTGTTTGAGTAGCGCCTTTTAGTGAATTTATTATTTTGCTCAACGTGATTAAATGAAGCTGTTTCTCCCCTGAAACCTTACAATTCATAGGTTGAAAGCATAAATAAGCTGCTTTAAATGTCAGTCTTGGGTAGTTTTCTTCTCATATTTGTTTTATCTTAAACACTCATTTGTGAGTTCTTTTTTTGTTTTGTT
>NW_006351793.1:0-548 GCF_000327345.1 Myotis davidii
ATCAAAATTTTACTGGGTTTTGTTTCTTCTGAGGCCTCTCTCCTTGGCTTGCTGAAGGTCCCCTCTCCCCTTGGTTTTCACATGGTGCTTCCTCTGTGCACAAGCATTGCTGATGTTTCCTGGTATATTCAAATCTCCCCTCCCTATTAGCACACCAGTCATATTGGATTAGGCCCCACCCTCATGACTTAATCACCTGTTAAAGGCCCTATCTTCAAATTAAGTCACATTCTGATGTATTGGGGGTTAAGACGTCAACATAAAAATCTGAGAACATAATTTAGCTCATAGTAAAAATAAATTGCATTTATGCAAAAAATGTTCTGCATGAAGATTGGTATCTCCAGCAGTGTTTTGGATATATTTTAATAAGTTTAATATGTTCAAAGAATTAAATGTAACAACAATTTTAAGCATAGCAGTTTTCTAAATTATCGTGATTTAAACCAAATTGCAAAAATAAGAAATAGAAAATTATAACTAAATTACAATCTCAATTTTCTTTAACATAAATAGACACATGTACACATAAAAACATAAGGGAAGCC
>NW_006351794.1:0-548 GCF_000327345.1 Myotis davidii
TTTTTTTTTCCTCTCCTTAACACTTCATATAGCTTCTATATCTTTGGCTCATTTACCCATCTAATCTGCTCATACATGCTGTCAATTTGTTTTTATTAAAGTGCTTAAAATATCCATCATATTTATTTTAAATCCTCTGTTAAATAGGTCTAACATCTCTTTCGTGTGTAAATATGTTTCTGTTGGTTGCTCTATTTAAATTTTGTCTTGGTTCTATGCCTTGTAAGTTTTTGCTGACAGCTAGACACATGCAATCATGGAAACTGAGATAAAAAATATTGTGTCTGGATGAACATATCTTTCTGTCCCTCCACTAAATCATTAGTGCGGGTAGATAATTCAATCGTGTCAGGATTTGGCATTGTTATTGCTATGGTTTCCTACAATGCACCAGAGGTTTCAGATCCCTCTAGTGGCACCTGACATTCACAGGAAGGAATGATTCACCGGAGAATTGACCTAATATATCCTCCATCTTCAACTGTAGGGTTTCCTTTAGTTCAGAGTCTCACAGAGAATCACTGTCCATGCTCTTTCCTTGTCCCCCC
>NW_006351795.1:0-548 GCF_000327345.1 Myotis davidii
GGGAAACTCAGAGTATTTTGTTGACAGCAGACCTGCTTTACAAGATATAATAAAGGGATTTCTTCAGGCTGAAAGGAAGTGGTTTCATAGGATAATTTGAATTTACACGGAAAAATTAAGAGCACTGGGAAAGCTAATTATGTAATTACAAAATACAGTGCAGGCATACCTCGTTTTATTATGCATCACTTTATTGCACTGCACAAATATTGTATTTTTCACAAATTCAAGGTAAGGCCCTACATCAACAAAAAAATTATGACTCGCTGAAGGCTCATATGATGCTTAGCAATTTTAGCAATAAAGTATTTGTTAATTATGGTATGTACATTGATTTTTTAAGACATAATGCTATTGCACATTTAATGCACTGCAGTATAGTGTAAGCATAATAACTTTTATATGCACAGGGAAACAAAAAAATTGCGTGGCACACTTTATTGCAATATTCACTTGATTGCAGTGGTCTGGAACCAAACCAACAATATCTCTGAGGTATGCCTGTATAAATGCATTTTCTTTTTCCTTTGCTAACTTTCTTTTTAATC
>NW_006351796.1:0-548 GCF_000327345.1 Myotis davidii
TCTGTATTTTCTTTCTTTAGTGTCTTCTGGTTTCATTATACAAGGCTTTTGCCTTTTTGATTAAATTTATTTCTAGGTATTTTTGATACTCTTATAAATGGGATTATTTTCTTAAATTTTCTTTGTAATTCTTCGTTGTGTATAGAAATGCAATGAATTTTCACTTATTGATTTTTGTATTCTGGAACTTTGCAAAGTTTGTTTACTAGTTCAAACAGTTTTTTGATTATTTAGAGTTTTCTATATATGATGTTATGTCATCTGTGAGTAGTGACAATTTTACCTTTTCCATTCCAATTTGAATGTCTTTAATTTTTTTCTTGCCTAATTGCTCAGCTAGGACTCCCAAAACTATGTTGAATGAAAGTGGTGAAAATGGGCATCCTTGTTTTGTTCCTAATCTTAGAGGAAAAGCTTTCAGCTTCTCACTATTGAGTATAATGTTAGCTATGTGGTTATTATATTTGACCTTTATTTGTTGAGGCACATTTCCTCTATACCAGCTTTGTTGAGAGTTTCTATCATAAATGGATGTTGAATTTTGTCAA
>NW_006351797.1:0-548 GCF_000327345.1 Myotis davidii
TCATCATTGATGCTTCTATCTCTCTCTTTCTCTTTTCCCCTCTGAATTTAATAAAAATATCTTTTAAAAATAATAGTAATTCATATTTTACTGATTCTGTTTCTAGCTCTGAATCTGCCCCTAACTTGCTGCAGGGCCTCTGATAAGTCATGTACTATCCAGCTAATACATCTCTTTGCATTTCTTCAGAAGTAGCAACCTCTTCTTTCATAGTACTCCTATTTCCTTATCTAAACCAGGTGATTCTAGAAAAGACCGTCAGTAAAAGGAACATGTGATCAAGTGGGGCCAATCAGAATCCTACCCCACAATTTTAAGGAAAGCTGGAGCTATTTTCTTTCGTTTAGGGTGAGAAATATGTGAGGATATGACTCTGAAACTGTGATGACCTATCCTCAACCCAGGTATAGAAGGCTGGTTTGGAGTAAGAGAAAACAAGGCCTCATGCAGAGAGAAGCATAGACTTTCTCTGCCTTGATTCTGGCTTCTTGAGGTTAGGCTGGTCACGTCTTCCTCTGATTACATTAGATACCTCAGTATTTGTTTGT
>NW_006351798.1:0-548 GCF_000327345.1 Myotis davidii
AAAACATTATTTTTATTCTAAAACCTACCTTGGCATTTCTCTGGGGTGAATAAACTACATGTTTTATTTTGATTTTTACCCAACTTTACTTATAGTTTATATTATTCATTTTGGCATGGTTCTTAGATCCTCTTGTTATGGTGTTATCATGAGGTGAAGCCCAAATTTCAGGGCCACATGGGTTAGGGCCTGAGTGATTCAGCTTCACAGCAAAGTTAAGGTCAATTAGTTTGGCCTCAAACAAGTTTCGCCCTTGCAAGTTGTGATTGTGATTCTGCCTTTTTGCCTGTCTTTCCATAGAATGTTTTGAGCTGTATCTTTTTTAATTAACCCAAATGTACTAATTCAGTACATTATCATTTGTAACTAAGGGTGATTATCTTTTACTGTTGATGCAACAGAGCTTCTCTCTATCAAAGCATTGATTTGGCATTTAAAATGATTTTTTATATACCATTTTATAGAAATTACTAGTCTAATCTATTAGGCATTTCTTTGTGACACCTTCTTGCTTTTTATACTTAAAAGTTATTTCATACTAGTAGCCC
>NW_006351799.1:0-548 GCF_000327345.1 Myotis davidii
CTCTCCCTTCCCCTCTGAAATCAATAAAAAAATCACTAAACAAACAAACAAAAAGAAAGCAAAAACTTTCTGCTTGCCCAGTGGGTAGGGACAGAATCTTATTCATTTTCAGCATAATGTGATGGCTCTCAGCGGCCCTGGAACCAGACTGCATTCAGTTCTAGAGCTGTCATTTAGGAATGAGCTAGTAAGTTACTGGCACCTCCATGCCTCAGTTTCCTCATTTGTACCTATTTACGGGTTTGCCATCAGGCATAAATAGCAGGCATTTAGGACAGTCGGTATCTGGCATAGAGTAGACAACCTATTGGTATATATTATAGAGAATGTGCTCAATATCTTACAAAACTGAAGGTGTATAAAGAGAAATTATTGTAGGGGAAGGAAGGCAAGTTGAATTTCATGAAGGTCCGACTCTAGTGGTGAGAGCTGACTCAAGTCCACTTTTCATTTGAAAGAATAATTAGACCGTTTGTGCCAGTGGCTGTTTTTAGGGTGTGAGGGAAATCCCTAAGCTGAGGTCCCCAGAACTAACACCTGGTTGAATT
>NW_006351800.1:0-548 GCF_000327345.1 Myotis davidii
TCCCTTCATGTGTGCTAAGCTATCTCAGCTGTGCACCGAGTTAGGAACTCCTATTCACTCGTCAAAGCCTGGCTCCAATTGCCCTGGTTAGGGCAACAAGAGAAGCAAACTAGCCAGGATGATAATAGTAAGCCTGACTCAGACAATCCCTCCGAGACTTCCTGCGGGAAGAGGCAGCCACTCAGGGGGCCTCTGTGGGTTACCTGGAGCTCCACCCCATAGCCGGTGTAGACCGTCACGTTGTACGTGCACTCAAGGAAGCTGTTGAGGGGCAGCGGCGGGTAGTCGCTGGAGTCGATGTAGCCTTCGGGATCTGAGAGGCTCACACTGCAGAGAGCTGGAGGAAAGCACCGGAATCAGGACGCGGACAAGAGCTCAGATGGGACGTCTCAGAGGGGCTTCGGGCGGAATAGGGCCTCAGGGGAAACCTGGGTTCCCCTGTCCCCACCCCTCCCACTGCTGTCAATTCTCCTTCAGCTCCAGAATCAACACGATAATCAAAAGAGCACTAGTTGACACTAATGCGACTAGGCACCATTCTGACCCCG
>NW_006351801.1:0-548 GCF_000327345.1 Myotis davidii
ACAGAATGAAGACCATGTCAGGACACAGAAAGAAGATCGTCATCTGCAAGCCAAAGAGAGAGACATAAAATAAACGAACAAATATAACAACCCTGCCAACATCTGAGATCTGAAAATGATGCAGTTTTTTTCACACTTGGACTCTAAACTCTTAGGCAAAATGCCATCTCCCTTCCTTTTTGAGCATCCAAGTATACAGTTGAACATAGCAAATAATAACTGAAAAGGAAACAAAAATGCTTCTGTATATGTTACACAGACAACAAAACATGCATCAAAGAAAGTGTTCAATGCCACGTGACAGGAGAACTTTCTTTGTAAGCCTCAATTGACATTATTGTGTCTTCAGGGGAAATAAAATGCTATGATTAAGGACTCAGCTGTGGGTAGTGCATAAATAACATCCAGAAGGATCTAATAATGATGGTGTCTTAAAATAAGTAAAGGCACTTTTCTGTTGGCCAGAAGCCATACCCTATAATTTATTATGTTTTTTCCAAACACTATGTAGCACGTTCATTAAGAACATTGAAGATGAGATGTAACGT
>NW_006351802.1:0-548 GCF_000327345.1 Myotis davidii
CTCTCTCTCCCTCTCCCTTCCTCTCTGAAACATTTTTTTTTAAAAGATGGTTGTAACTATTTAGTGACCTAATTGGACCACTACTGTGGTCATTAATTGTAAATAATAGGCTTTATTTCTTTGCTTCCTAATCTTTATGCCTCTCCACATTAGCTTAATGACTGAAACACTTTATTCAACTGAAAAGTCTTATTAGACCTGTGATGCTCATAGCTTTGTTAATACTTATCTGTCGTACTATTTGGTGTCTGGAGATAAACATCATTTTCAACTAAGTAAAGCCCTTGACTCTCTATTTCCTTTAATTTCTACTTTTAAATAAGCTGATTCTTACCTGAAGTCATCTCTTTCTTATAATATCTTGCAAAAACCAGCCCATAATATTCTGACATTTTCCAGAAACTTCCTTAAAAGGTATAATCTTGGGAGCTACATATTCTGTCTTTCAAACTTTCAGTTTTATCAAATAGTTTTATAAAATAATGTGTTTCCAACTTTCCAGTTTGCTGTATCTACTTGCTTTACTCCCATTGCTTGACTTCTAAGCC
>NW_006351803.1:0-548 GCF_000327345.1 Myotis davidii
TTAATTTTTCTTTAACGAGGGCAAGGGTGCTCCTTGGGAGCACAGATAGGTGGAGGAATTCTTAACCTCGTGTTTGCTGCCTTTTGGAAAGCACAGGGCTCATGTAAAGTTCTGCTTTGTCTAACCTTACAGAGAAGGGTGAACTGAAAACAACACAGCAGAGATTTATCTGAAATAATTGTAACGATAAGGGGAGGGAGACTTGCAATAGGAATAAGACTCCTCCAATAATATCTGCAAGTGTCTCTAAGTTAAGCAGAAAGGAGTCTTTCTCTCAAAGGGAGAAGTAAAAAGACTAAAGAGAACTGATTGTGGGTAAGTGGGATGGATGAGACAAACAGGTGAAGGTGGCAGAGATCTGATAATAGATCAAAGACTGTTTTACTCTGAGGTCAGCGTGTTCAAGAGGGGCCATTAAGGAGAAGTTGCATGCTGGCTTAGCCTGAGAGCAGGCCAAGGTTTAGACTTTAGAGCATGAATACAGGGAGGATCTTAATCAAAAACTGACTTATAAGGTGTTTTTTTAAATATATATTTATTTTTATTGA
>NW_006351804.1:0-548 GCF_000327345.1 Myotis davidii
ATAATATTGAATGTAAACTGTAAGTGAAAAATACAATTTTAAAAAATGAAAAAAAAATTATGTACTTCTTTTAAGGTGATATACTCTTGGGTAATGAAGTTTTCCACATAAGATATGATTAAATCTATATCTTGTGCAAGTTTCATGTTTAGCAGCTGCTCATTTTAATTTGGCAGGTATCTCATTTTACATGACATGAAAGTATGAATGGAAAATAAAGAAATTAACTCCATGATGTATGATTTCCCTCAATTTTTTGAAATACATGATCCTCAGTTGGGCTGCGGATGAATTTGTTATGATGTCCTTTAAGGGACATTGATGATTACCCAGAGTATCACTGATTTTGGCAGCTTAACTAGAATTTAGCAATGACTAATTTTATATATATGAAAATTCCCCCTGGACTGGGTAAAATTAAGGTTTTTTTCTTTACCATTTAAAAAGCAGAGTATGTTGTTATTTTTTAATCCATGCTATCTGGAAAAAAAAAGTCATTGTGTCTTAGAAGGAAAAATAGTAGACTTTGCAGTGGTTCTCAACCTTCC
>NW_006351805.1:0-548 GCF_000327345.1 Myotis davidii
CATCTTTCCTCAGACAAGGTCAGTGTTGTGGGATCTTCCAGACAGGGAGGGAATGAAGGCAGGGTCCTTCCTAGGTTTGGGCTGATCCTTTGAGACTGAAGGAAGAGAGAAATACTCCCTCCCCTACCCCATGGCACACTGCTGTGGATGGAGGCATGGCCAGCCTGCGCTCAGTGGAGAGGACCACTGAGCCTCTCAGGGCACAGTACCTGGTTTGCAGAGCACAGGGACCACATCAAAGAGCAGTAAGTAGCTAAAGAAGCAAATTCAATCCTCCTCCCACCCCCCATTTTACTGCCCTGACGTAGTGCTGGGATGCTTGTTTTGATCCATGGAAGGAGAGTTCAAAAAGTCACTCAACTGAATACCATGGAATATTTTGCCCTGATTACCAATGTGATTACAGGCCAAATTATACTCAATTTGGCAGAGAACTGTATGTATGTGGACTGGAAATCTATCTTACCATGCATGCTCATGTTGTTCCTCCACTTGTGGAAATAACCTTCCTTCTGTTGACTGCCAAGAGACTGTGCTCAGCTTTCAAG
>NW_006351806.1:0-549 GCF_000327345.1 Myotis davidii
CTGTGAGGGAAAACAAGCTTCTTTCTCTAACAATGGGACCTGGAGAATAAGATACTGGCTGAGTTTGTTCTTCTTTCAGTAAAAGAATATGGCCTTTGGCTCATGCACCAAAAGTCATTAAGACGACTGCCTCTGAAAATCCTGCATTTATGTTTTCGGCACTTCCAGATGATCTGTGGGATATAAACCCAATGTTACTGATGTTTGCTTAATGATTAATTCCTATTTCTTCTTTGTAAACAGAGCCAGGAAGGATGCAAAGTTAAATCAGCCATGGGCAACAGCCTTAGGAGGATTACAATCAAATAGTAGATCTCAAATATATACGTAAGTAGTTAAAACATCAGGTAAAATGTACTCAATGTCATAGGAAGTCTTATGGGGTTTTTATGAGCGTGAGAGATATCAATTAATATGAGTGAGATAAGACCTTGTAGAGGTGGTGAAGATTGATTTGAACTATTTCAATATTAGATATCATTAAATAAATGAACAAAATGTCATTCTCATTTTAAAAAATCATATGGAAAATGTGGTTGCTAAAAAAAA
>NW_006351807.1:0-549 GCF_000327345.1 Myotis davidii
TACTTTAAAATTCATAATCAATTACATACTTGGGTGACGTTTTTACATTTTAAAGTCACTTTAGGAAAAAATTCCTTGGACTTTTGTAAACTATATATTTTGAACAAAAGTCCTCTCTCCTATATCATGAATGTAGAATTCCTACTAATTACAATCCCTAATATTGACTGAGGCAGTCGGTCCAACTATATGATTTCCCACATTCTTCAGTGTTAAGGTTTCCTGCTAGAATGAATGCCAATGTGAGGAATTAGCTATGGATGCTGATTAAAGATGTTAGGAAATTTTTTACATTTGTATTGATTCTCTCCAGTATGAATGCTGATGTCAGGTAAGGTTTGCATACTGAGTAATCTTTGTCACATTCTTTATATCTGTTGGGCTTCTATCCAGTAATAATTATCAGATATTGTATGACATATAAACGTAGACACTTTGACATATGGCTCATAATTTGTAAGACCTTATTTTATCACTCTCAATGATAAATCATGGTGAAATCTTTGGATGAAAACTTTGTATTATTGCTCTTTCTCTTTAGAATGATTC
>NW_006351808.1:0-549 GCF_000327345.1 Myotis davidii
ACTTCCAGTCAGCACTTACCACACTGCTACATTTTCTGGTTACTTGTTTGTATTCCACCCTGGGCCATAGGCTCCATGAAAATAGGGAAAACATTTCCTTCACTTGTATCCTCAAGAATACCTGGCATATAGTAGGGTCTCCAGATTTGTTGAATGAATGAATGAGAGCCTATTGCTTAGCAAAAGGGAAAATCATTTTTCTAATTCTGGTGGTTAGCTTAATAAGATTGGGCAAGAATACAAATATTAAAGTTACTTTAATACTGTAGATCTGATTTTAAAAATTGTTCTTTGTAGAAGATACTTATTCTTGGAGTAAAAATATGTCACTTTGCCTACTTCTGTTGGTAAATTTCTCAGCCTCAGACTTCTTTGTTCTGTGAAAGTACCCATTGCTGTAAGGAAAATTCAAAATTTATACCATATAATTATAGAATAGCATCTTATTAAATCCTCTTGCCCCCTCTCCTTCTTCTTTTTCTCCTCTCCCTTCCTTCTCTCCATTCCCTCTCCCTTCCTCCTCCTCCTTCTTATCTCTCTCTCTTTTCC
>NW_006351809.1:0-549 GCF_000327345.1 Myotis davidii
CCGCTCTAGGGACCAGGGTTCGAGGGAAGGTGAGCCCAGGAAGCACCAGCAGGCGGGGGGGAGGAGGACAGTAAGGTGTGCCTCTTCCGGCCAGTTACCCGGGGGCAGCTGGAGCGCACCGACTGGGGAGCTCTGGGGAGCCCGCAGAACACATGCTCCCACCGGAAGGGCCAATTACACACAATTGTCCCCGGCCTTGGCAGATGTTAATTTCCCGGCACTCCGGGCCTGGTGTGCCAGCAGGCACAGCGCAACCCACAGCCAATAAAACGGGGGGCAGAGGCTGGCAGGCGGAGCTGGGCCTCCAGCTGACACGGACACGCTGAGGGCCACGGGCTCTGGCGTCACCCGCTGCCTCGCCCAGGTGCCTCGCAGGAGAGACACGGAGGCAGGGAAATGAGGATCAGGTGGTCGGGCAGAGCTGCAAGGGGTGCGGGCTGTGAGGCCAGAGTTCCCGGCTTGAAACCCTGGTTCTTGCCCATGGCCACCAGGTCCCCATAACTAAAAGGCAAAATGAGCCCGGCCAGTGTGGCTCCGTGGTTGAGCATC
>NW_006351810.1:0-549 GCF_000327345.1 Myotis davidii
TAGGAAGGTTGAGAACCACTGCTCTAGAGGATTATTTGGAGGGTCCTAATAACTAGATGGCTTTTGGAGGGGTGGAATGAGGAGAAAAAGATTGAAGGAGCAGGACGGGACAGACCAAGCTCAACTAACTGAAGCCGCTGAGTTTGTCTCAAGCTGCGGAGACAGGGCTGCCTCAGTCAAGAAGCAGCTACACCAGTCCCAGGTCTGAATGCATATTCTTCTCCACCTACCTCTGCTTGGGTGGCTGAAAATGGAGAGACATCAGCGAGTAGCTGGGGAAAGTAGAGGAACATGAAATGAAATCGGCTCATTAGTTTAACTGGGCAGGTCAGAGAAACAGTCGTGGTTCTCAAACTTCAGTGTACCTTACAATTACATGGTATTCTTCATTTGAATACAAATTTTGAGAACCTCCTCCCATACAACCTGTTGCAGGTGATCCTTGACTACACGTCGAGACACACTGCATTAGTAGAAATATTCTGTAATTAAATGACGTGCTACCTATGAATAAATTACCAGGAAAGAATGAACCCTTCTTGGAACTGG
>NW_006351811.1:0-549 GCF_000327345.1 Myotis davidii
TGGTTGCAAGAATTTGGTTCCAGGGTTAGCTGAGGATAATGCAATGACGCACACAGTTTTCAGCACAGGGCCTGACACAGCGGAATGGTTGCTACAGTGGAAGCATGGCGGTTATGGCTGGAAGAAGCTTCCTGGTTTATCTGTGGAGAAAGGAGGGTTGTGAAAAAATGCAGATGGACGACATGTTGAATCTAGTCTCTTCCATCTACTTTTGATTCAGTGATCTTGTTTATTTTGACGACTAGCAACTAGAGGAAATACGTTGTTCTCTAGAAACAATAATAATGCTGTTTACATACAAGACCAGGACGTCAGGAGTGATTTCTATGTTTGCTCAGTTTTGCTTTGTAGTCAGCAATGATAATGGACTTGCATGAATCAGTTTCCATACTCCCTCTCTCTCTTATGGCACACCTATGACACGTTGGCAGAATGCCTGACTCGGGTCCAGAGCATAGTTTGTGGTCTTTGATCATTGTAAAATCTGGTCCACATGCATTAGGAATCATGATATTGCCTGATCTGGAGGGTTTTTTTAGGTAAAAGTCA
>NW_006351812.1:0-549 GCF_000327345.1 Myotis davidii
AAAGAACCTCAATAAAGTTATAACTGCCCTGTCTACCCTGTGCCTTGTGCTTGGGATTTACCAGTGTGAATGGTGCATTGCTTGAGTGGCTTTAGACACTAGGAGATAGATGGAAACTCCCTGAGAAACCTGGCAGCGGCCATCGAGAAGGAACTTAAGTCATTAGTTGCCACCTGTAGCTGATTAGCAGGAACTATTATGGGCCATACATTCAATCTCTCCACCTATTAGATGATCCCTTCTCACTTATCCAGCTGGGGTTATGCAGTCTTCTTTTGGTTGTATATTCATGTTTATTATTCAGTGTACAGTGTCAGTTACGTGTCTGATACAGTAGTCCCCCTTATCTGTGGGGAATACATTCCAAGATCCCCAGTGGCTGCTTGAAGCCTTAGATAGTGCCAAACCCTATATATACTGTGTTTTTCCTCTACATACCTACCTATGGTAACGTTTAATTTGTAAATTCGGCACAGGAAGATATTAGCAACAGTAATAAACCAATAATTATATCACTATACTGTAATAAAAGTTATGTGAATGTGGTCT
>NW_006351813.1:0-549 GCF_000327345.1 Myotis davidii
CCATCTCTGGGGTAAGTTCACCCGAGACTCACTTCAGATTTTAGAGTGAAAGGATAAAGAATCAAAATCCCATGGAGAAAATTACCAACTGATAAGTAGAATCCAAGAGATTTTCTGTTTAGATGTTCTGCAGAATCACATGATTAAATGATTATGTGAAATTGCATGTAGCTAGGAAGTGGCTGAGCCGGGATTAGAACCCAGGCTGCAGAGCAAATGCAGTTAATGCCCATACTGCCTCAAAAGAACAAATGTTTACTGAGCAATTACTGGTTATTCGCATGTTAAACACACACCCCATTTATTGAGTTTCTGCTTTGTGCCAGACACTAGGGAGGGCATGGAAGATAGAGAGATAAACAAGGCATTAACCAGACATGTATTTATTTACTTCTTTCTAACCGGCTGCAATTCTGAGGGCTCTTTGAAGAAGAAAAATCCCAGGGTGCTCCTGGACATATAGCAGGAGGGCCTGACATACTTCACAGGTGTGGTTTCCAAGATGAGTAGGGGTTTTGTGAAAATTGGGAGGAGGGAGATACACAGACG
>NW_006351814.1:0-549 GCF_000327345.1 Myotis davidii
CACCACCACCTCTCTCCTTTTTTTTAGCTTCCTTCATTTTCCTCTTTTTCCCATCTCAGGAACTCAGGAATCACATGTGAGTCCACGTGGGGCTCTGCTCTGAATTATTTTTCTGCTCCAAAAATTAAGGTATTTTCACTATATCAAGCTTACCTCCTGGGCTGCCCAAAAAATGTTTCTCTCCGGGAGATCCCTCAGTCCTTTGTACACATAAGCCTCTGGCAGATCCGCCCCACTAATTCGTCAGGCATGTTTGTACTAATCTGAATCCCACTGGTAGACAAGTCTTAGACACCAACCTCCTACCACATGTGCATGAAGTGATGTCTGAAAATGAAGGGAAGCTTTGAGACAGGGGTATTCTGTTTGGGGGATGAATCAGGGAAGTTTGGGTCATTTCCCCACTATGTCCTTTCTCAGTTCCCCTGGTCTTACCCTCGGCTCTCTCAGGCAATGCACACCCTCTTGTTTCCTTCAATAGAGCCCGAGGGGAAATGTTAGGTTCTTCAGAGTGAAATATTTACAAACTTTAAAAATATAATAAAGAAA
>NW_006351815.1:0-549 GCF_000327345.1 Myotis davidii
GGGTGTGGCAAAAGTAGGTTTACAGTTGTGAGTCCAGGAAGCACACTATTTTTCATTGAACAACTGTAAACCTACATTTGTCCTGCCCTGGATCTATCAAATATTCCGTGGCTCCTGTTAAAATTACCTGAGGTTTTGGAAGATTTTATTCATGTTTCAAAACTCCCTTTTCCTGAGGTGCTATTCTGGATGGTCAAGAGCAGGAGGTTTCAAAAAGAAAGAATGTTACATTTCAAGGTTTGCTGCTTAATGATGTTCAAAGGAAGCTATTGTAGGTGATTGGAGTGTGAAGCCACAGGCAGGGTGCATTTTAATTTCCATTTAAAGTGGGGAGCAAGCCCATGGGGAGGCAGCCTGACCTCATTTAGCTTGCAAAAGGTAGGGATGTGCATGGTTAATAATGAAAGTATCTTACATTTGTAAAGGGTTTTAGGCTTTGAAAAGTCCTTTGACACACTTTATTACATTCTGATCCTCCCAATAGTTTCACGAGGAGGCCGGAAGTATTATTCCCTTTCGGGGTCCATGGAAAATGAGACTCAGAAAAAA
>NW_006351816.1:0-549 GCF_000327345.1 Myotis davidii
AAAAAAAATATCAATCAATGAGGTTGTCACTTTCTCTTGTTAAAACAATTCTGCTATCAAGTTGGCTATTTCACTGATCTTAATGAACAATTGAATTCCATGGGCTAATCTACAGTCAACTTGGTTATATGACAATTAGCTATTACAACCATTGAGAAGAAGCATTAAACAGAATAAAGAAAGGCAGAAACACTCTATTTTGTCCAAAAGGGCTTTATAATACCTGCACATTATTATAGCTTTTCTTCTGGAGTTTTCTTTCTCAATTGCTTTAACATTTTATTTTTGTTCTTTGTATAGATAGGGTAGGTAAAATGTTAATTAAATAATTTCTAACCTTAAATTAACGGTGTGTGTTTTAAAATATTGAAGTAGTTAGAATTACTGATTGCTAGTGCTCCCTACCTTTTGATATTACTCCTCTTCTCCCTCATTTTCCTAACACTTCTTATGGTTTCAGGTTGGTTCATCAGCTCTTTTTACCTCCCTCCTTGCTATTGCATCTAAAATTTCAAAGTGAGCCCTAGCCAGTTTGGCTCAGTGGAAAGA
>NW_006351817.1:0-549 GCF_000327345.1 Myotis davidii
TAAACACTCAAACAAATACCACTCCCCTCATCACCATAACGTCAACAAAAATAAGTGAAGAAAACTGAAGTAGGACACAAAAAAGAAAAAGGCTTAAGAACTGCCGCTATCATGAATATTCTGTACATTAGAACCAGGAGCACTTACATTCAGTCTCTGCAAAAGTGTAACATAACTGTGTAGTAAGATTATAGCTACTTAAAACAATTAACTTTAAGCTTTATTCTGATGTCAATTCTAAGAAAATAATCTAAAAATTAAGAATTTTAAAACAAAAACATATATTAGGAAGCATTTACATATGAATAACTACAATTATTTAAAGAATATAAACTCACCTGAAGGATTTTGTAGAAGCTTACTTCCATACCAGGAACTAAATGTTTAAGTCTGTTCATTAAATCAAGAGTTTTCAAAATTACATCAGCAGCAAGTTTGCTTAAAAAAAAAGTCATATTTAAATTAGTTAACTAAAAATTTCCTTAGAGTTTATTTCTGTACATAATTTTAAAGAAAATGAAAACCAACACCTTTGTTTTTAAATCTCAA
>NW_006351818.1:0-549 GCF_000327345.1 Myotis davidii
GAATTTGTGCACCAGGCCTCTAGTGTATTATAAGAAGGCTCTCTTGTACTTTGTATCCTAATTTATATATATGAGGAAACTGTGGAGTTCTACCCTCCTTTAGAAAGACTTCTCCGCCCACTCTTGTCTCTTGTTTCTACTGTCTCCCAGCCATACCTGCTAAGATCCTCTTCCATCTTTAAGGAACTTTTTACATGTTATCTTCTCATGAGTGCAATGTAAGGTCCCCATGTGTATATAATCTCTCCTTTAAATTAACTCTTGCTACTATTATTAACATTTTTTGAAGGTTTGTTATGTGCCATGGATTGAGCTCATTGTTTTCTAAATATTATCTCTTTTCAGTCTCCCCACAATCATAGAAGTAATTACATTATAAACATTTTCACTTTTCCCATATTTCACAACTAGTAAGAATGTAGTCAGGATCCCAGGTCTGACTGATTCCAGAAAATGCAGTCCTAATACCACTTGATCAGTGATGTTCACTGATGTGCTGTGCCACAGCAGGCACATCGGTGTGCCACAAGAATGTTTAAAACATGCAAT
>NW_006351819.1:0-549 GCF_000327345.1 Myotis davidii
CCCCACCCACCCAGTGCATGAATTTTGTGCACCAGACTTCTAGTAGTAGTAATAATCCCCATGAAGTGTGTGTGACCTAATCCCCATGGTATTGACTGGACTCCCTGCAGGAAGATGCGTGCTACTGTGAGCAGTGGGAGAGGACGCCCCGGAGCCAACTCCAAAACCACCTCCAAAAGAATTCCACAAGGGGAGGAAACCAAACCAGAAACAGACCTCTCTGACTCAATTGGAAAGTCAAAATTTTATTGGGAGAACTGATGCAATTAGACTATGAAAAGGGTGCTAGTTGGTTTTGTGCCTAAGTGATCTTGGCTCTGAATTAGCTTGAACTTCTGTTGAGAGGTGCCGTTTGGTCTGTATATCTGTGATCCTCAAATAAGTAATCGCAGGGCCTTTGGATGTAGGGAAGCGGATGTGCAGTGTCCGCCTGCCCCCGCACTCACAGGAGTGATGCCCGTCTTTATTCTCGCTCCAGCAGGTGCTTAAAGCATGAAAAGTAGCCCACCTGCCTGGCCAGCGTGGCTCAGTGGTTGATCCAATTCCCAG
>NW_006351820.1:0-549 GCF_000327345.1 Myotis davidii
TTTTTTTCTTTGTTTCTCTTGTGCTAGAAGATATATTGGCAAAACACTGCTACAAGAGATGTCTGAGATTATCCTGCTTGTGTTTTGTTCTAGGATGTTTACGGTTTCGTGACTTAGATTTAAGTCTTTTATCCATTTTAAGTATATGCTTTTGTATGGTGTAAATTAGTGGTCTAGTTTTATTTTTTGCATGGGCCTTTCCAATTTTCCCAACACCATTTATTGTATCGGGGGCTTTTATTGGCTTAAAAGTCAATCTTCATTCCTTAAAGGTTATTGCTGATATCTAGAGTCTCAGCATATCTTTCTCAAACATGACATTACAGTCGAAGTCTTGATTAATAAAACTACAATTGGAAACTGACTTTGTGTATTCTTTGCTAAGGAAATCAGATTCCTATTGGATTAATGAAAACTAGTATATTGCCTTGAAAATAATAATACTCACTTATTAATAGATTATAAATTCTGAAGGGATCAAGTAGGGAGAAAAATATACATGTTTTGATATTGCTAACAATTTACCAAATTGCTCTAAGAAAACAAACA
>NW_006351821.1:0-549 GCF_000327345.1 Myotis davidii
AAAAAAAAACAACACAAAAGGGTTACCTACTGCAAGTGGTAAGAAACATACAGAAGGGAGAGAAATAGAACCCAGACTTCTCTGGATGCAATCTGTTCCAAATATATTACTTTTTCAGCAGGCAAGTATTTCATAAAATTATAAAGTAAATTTAAATCAAACTTAAAAATATCAATCCCTAAATATCTGAAGCATAATTAAATAAACTAAACCATATATCAAATTGGTGGCAAAGAGTAAGGAATTAGGTTAAGCCCTTTTGCCTGCATGTCCCTGCTGAGATGCAGCCTAAGGTTGCAAACAACTGCAAAGAGGTTGCATATTGTTTTCAGAAATCATCTTTTTAGTTATAACATTGATTTGGTTATTCTGGAACTGTTGTAAAAATATGGTAGAATAAGAAAAGTGAGCAATGATGTTGGTGTCACCGGAGCTGAGGATATTGTTTGGGGAAGCAATACCCAAGTACTGAGTCAGAATACCTGGGTATAAAACCTTTGGCCTCTGGAGCTATCAATAGTTGAGCATGATGCATTTTCTCTTTTAAAA
>NW_006351822.1:0-549 GCF_000327345.1 Myotis davidii
TTTAAGGAATCCTTTATCTTAGTTTTCCCTTAAACTGTCATTATTTCTTGAGGACATTTCTGGTAGCTTAATGTATTCCATTATACTTTGCTTTTCCTTGCACTCTCCACTGAGACAAGGGTTTGATTTTAAAGCATGTGTCACTTCAAGTGTTTGTGGGACCTGTCTCTTAGGGGAGTGTCTGTTGGTGGTTCTCAGTGGTATTGTGTGTGAGTGCTGTAAAGTGATGATAATGGTGTATCTTGGGCCCTGGTGACATCATAAGGACTTGAAACCCAAGGCTTTGCTTCATGTGTTTTGCTCAAGGCTGAAGAGCTTTATAATGGATATACTTTTCTTAAGCACAGGATGCTGTCTGCTAATGTGTTTCTCCAGAAGGTCTCATCATTTTAAGTGTCACCATGATATTAGCTTAGGTCGCTTCTGTGGGAGAAAACAGGGTGCTGTAATAAATCATAAGTTTCTAACTGGGCAGGTCACGGTGGGTAGTCATGCTCTAGGCATATACATTTTCAGTAAAAGGTTTATCTTTGCTTTAAGCAAGCCCTG
>NW_006351823.1:0-549 GCF_000327345.1 Myotis davidii
GAAGGACATTTTGGCTGCTTCCAAGTTTTGGCAGTTATGAATAAAACATCTGTGTGCACATTTTTGTGTGAACATAAGTTTTTTTTAACTCCTTTGAGTAAAATTCCAAGGAGCATGATTATTGAATTATATAGTAACAGTATGTTTAGTTTGGTAAGAAATTGCCAAACTGTCCTCCAAGGTGTCTGTACCTTTTACATTCCCACCAGCAATGAATGAGAGGACCTACTGCTTCACATCCTTGTCAGCATTTAACGTTGTCAGTGTTCCAGATTTCAGCCATTCCAGTAAGTGTTAGTGGTATTTCATTGTTGTTCTAATATGCATTTCCCTGATGAAGTGCCTTTTGTATGCGTATTTGCCATCTGTACATATTCATGGCAAATACGCATACAAAAAGACACCTTCTCATATGTCATCAGGGACCTGCAAAGTCTTTGGTCCATTTTTTATTGAATTGCTTATTTTCTTATTGTTGGATATTAAGAGTTCTTAGTATGTTAAGAGTTCTTAGTTCTTTACCAGATGTGTCTTTTGCAAATATTTTCT
>NW_006351824.1:0-549 GCF_000327345.1 Myotis davidii
AAATCTATTCTCTCACAGTTCTGGAGACCAGAAGTGTGAAATTGAGGTGTCAGTGGGGGAGGTTCTTTCTGAAGTCTGAGGGAGAATCCATTCTATGCCAATCTCCCAACTTCTTACGGATGCCAAAAATCACTGATACTCCTTGATTTGTAGGTGCATAACTCCAATCTTTGTCTCTGTCTTCACATGGCCTTCTCCTCGGTGCCACTGAATATAAAATCCCCCTCTCCTTTCTCTGATCCAGTCATTGGATTTAGTGCCCACCCTAAGTCAAGGATGATCTCATCTTGAGATTTTAACTAACCTACATGCACAAAAAATCTATTTCCAAGTAAGGTTGCATTCACAAGCACCAGGATTTAAGATTTGAACATAAGTTCCTCTGCTGTGTCATTTTTCCATAATATTGTGCAAAGCACCAAGGCTCAGACTGGATCTTTTGCTGATAGCAATGTGGAGGGTCTACAAATATGGGGGCTAGCCTGCTAAGGTTCTGATTGAAGCTAGGATCTTCTCAGGGTCCAGAAACAGTCAAACTGAGAAACAGTC
>NW_006351825.1:0-549 GCF_000327345.1 Myotis davidii
TTACATCATTTGTCTATTGGAAAATGGTTTATAATATACTACTTTAAATCTTTATAAGGTCTTAATAAAGTATCTTATAGGCATACGCTGAATTTAGAGATTTCTCCTGAAGCAATTATTAGTGTGAGAATGTTTTGTGCTGTGTGTTTTTTCCTGTAAATATGGGGATTGAGAATTTTTTATGTTTAAATACAGGAAATGATGACTCTTTTTTATTAAAATGTTGATTCTTTATCTCATCTCTCACTCTTGTGTTTTATGATATATAGTAAGAAGAGGCTGGGTATATCCTTTGATATCCTGCCTGGAAATATTCTTAACCAAATCAAGTTTCCTAATTTTTACATTTACTCCAGTTGGCAGTATTGTCAAATTTCCACTACTGCATGTTTCCACCAACTCCAATATTTTTCTTGCATTCCTTTAAGCACTCACTGAGAATCTTCTGCAGGCTCATTAGGTGTACACTAACTCTCTCCTTGAGAACCTTTATAATTTCATTTTGAATCTCTCCAATTCTTTTCTGGATTTACCGGCTTCTTATCCCTA
>NW_006351826.1:0-549 GCF_000327345.1 Myotis davidii
CTCCCCGCAGAGTGGTTAGGCAGCCTGTGGGCTCTGGGTTCCTGGGAAGAGAGTGACCCTGCCTCACACAGGACAGGGAACGGGGCAGGACATGGGGCTGGGCACGGGGCAGGAGGAGCCCACGGCCACTGTGCAGAATGTCAGGCGCCACAGCCTTGGGGTAAGACCTGTCCTCTGGTCCCTCCCCAGGGATTTCTGATGGTCAACCCGGCTCCCTCCACCCGGCTTCTTCCCCACCTTGCCCAGCCTGCCGGTGCCCGGCTGTGCAAGCTGTGGGCACTGCTTACGGTTGCCCTAGAAGTACTGGGTGGCTCATCCCATCTCAGACTTTGGCAAAACTCTGAGAGTGTCAAGGCCAGTGGGTATTTTCCTGTAGGGTCCACTCCCTCTTGTGCGCCCAGGGTTCTGGCGAATTGGGACACTTGCTGCTGGTCACTGGTGTGGAAACAGAGCTGCCCGTCCCAGTGATGGGGGTGGTGTCAAGAAGATCCGTCTCCTGGGGTCATTACAGGACATTGGCACAGGTGCTGCCATTCGGATGGGGGGGGG
>NW_006351827.1:0-549 GCF_000327345.1 Myotis davidii
TTTCCCCTTAAAGATTTTGAGGGGAAACTTCTTCCGGCCTGGGCTGGAGTCTGCCTCCTCACCAATAGAGCCATTATCCTCCTCAGCCACAGCCTTCTTGCCAGCCAGGTGGGGAATTCGTGTATTTCGGCTGGCCTGTGAGGCTCGGCTGTCCCCAACTGGAGATGGCATGTCTGGGTCTGGGGAACTGGGGCTGTGAGAATCGGAAGAATCCAAAGGTGGACAGCCACCAGGTGGGGCTGAGGGGCTCAGCTCCAACAAGCTGTGGACCTTGTCCAGCCCGTGGTTCAGCGCCAGTAGAGTCTTCTTGGCCAGGGCAGGGCTATCAGGCAGCTTCTCCATCGCAGACCCTGGGTGGACCCCCTCAATCATCCGGTGGCTGCCATTGGAAGTCATGGCATTGAGAGCCTCATCTGCAGCACGGGCCATCTGAGGAGGCTTGGGGGTCATACGCTGGCGGTCACTCATGTGGAGGGAGGACTCCGAATCGGAATGGGTCAAATCCCTGCAAGACAGGACAAAGAGGAAGAAAGGAACACATACAGGACA
>NW_006351828.1:0-549 GCF_000327345.1 Myotis davidii
CAGCTCGGGCGACCCACCTACCATTTTATACAGAGAGATGGAAGAAGGTACAGATTGTGGACAGAGTGTGATAAAGGTCGGGAATGATATAACCTTTAGGTTGTCACTTCTCTCTGCAATGGCGAGAAAGGTACATCTGGAGGCGGGAACGGAGGCAGACCCCCTCATGGTGACAGACACGACAGAGTCTTGGAGGCAGGCACAGGGTCCAGCACAGAGACCCGGGAGGAAGGAGACACGGGCAGAGAGGAGCCGAGACCTGCAGAGGGGGCAGAGACGGAGGCAAAGAGTGACCCCCACAGGGAGGAGCCTGGGAGGGGGGTCAGAGACCAGGAGGAGGACAGAGACCCAGAGCGAGAGGGACAGATCCAGAGAGGGGGACAGGAGCCAGAGAGGCAGAGGGGAACAGAGACAGAGGGAAGGGGCAGAGACTTCTGCCCAGTTCCTCCTCTGCTAGTGCCTCCGTTGCTCTCCCGTGCTCCCCAACCCGAGACCCGGAGTTACCTGGAGGCCCTGGGGTAGGCCTGGCACAGGCCGGGTGCTGGGCGG
>NW_006351829.1:0-549 GCF_000327345.1 Myotis davidii
TTTTTTTAGGAAGTAAAAGCTTTGTTCAAGAATGAAAATTGCCCCAAGGTGATAAGCTGTGAGTTTGCACATAATAGCAATTGGTATATCACGTTCCAGTCAGACACGGATGCACAACAGGTAAGAATAAAACTTTTCTCCTAATTTCAGTCCTAGTGATAAAAGAAGTCGTATATTTTAATTGAGACAATGTGTGCTTATAGCACTGTTGAGCAACTTCTTCACCTTTTTGTTTTTCCTTTTTAATGGCTTTATTTTTTATCATCTGCCTAAAGACTTTTCAGTTTTAATTTGAGAAATTTATTTCTATCAAAAAAATTTAACATGGGAGTTTGGAAATCATATATTAGTAGTTAGTATTTCTATATAGCAGGCCTAGAATAAATATATAACTTTCTGATTCTTAAAATTTTGATACTCTGATTTTACTCTTAATGTTATGTCCTACTTAAAGAAAAGTAATATTCCTTTGAAACAGAAACATGTCTAATAGCATTTTAAAACCACTTACTGGTTTTTGTTTGTTGGTGTTTTCAGTTTGAGGGTTTT
>NW_006351830.1:0-549 GCF_000327345.1 Myotis davidii
CTTCAATTATTTTTTTAGCCTTTCCTCAAGATTTCATCTCTATTCTTAAATCACCCATCTGTTATTGTATGTTATCTACTTTTTCCATTAGAGCTCTTAAACTATTAATCATAGCTATTTTGTCTTTCCTATTAAATAATTCTAACATCAGTGACATATTTAAGTCTGTTGTTTTTAATGTTTCTTTTTCTCTTTGGACTCTGTTTTTTCTTTGCTTTTCACTATGTTTCACAATATTTTGAAGCTGATCATTGATCATGATGTATGAGTAATAAGAACATAAGTAAATCGGCCTTTGACATGAAGTTTTATGTTACTCTAGCTAGTGCTGATTTAACTATGTCTAATGTTTGCTGTAATTTTAGATGCAAGAGGCTTTTAATTCCTCTGCTGACTGATTTCTTTCCTCTGTTGAGTTTGCAATTTCCTAAATATCCCACTTTATAAGAGTAAATAATCCATTGTTTTTATATTAGATCATTATTAATGTGGTGGTAAAGTTGGAGAAAGAGAAGTATACTATAACTAGAGTCCCTCCCTGGGGGGTCC
>NW_006351831.1:0-549 GCF_000327345.1 Myotis davidii
CTTTTAATTTATCTTCCCTGCATGAAATTATACAATATATGCCCTTTGCAATTCCTGGCTTTTCTTTCTTTTGCACAGTTGCAGGCAAGGAATGTCAGCTCTTGGCCACAGTTGGCCATTAGCTTCTCCAAAGAAAATAAAATACGTTCCTTGTGAGTAATTGTGATATGTAGCAGCAAATTGACTTTTATGTGAGGTTTCTTCCTTTAAAAGCCTTCTAGAAGAATCAACTTATCCATAAACTCTTCACAGAATCAAGATCAGATTTATTATCCATAAATTATTCCTGTTAGAACTTCGTTGAAACTCAGCTGTGAATTAACTGTTGATTGTCATTTATCAGCCTCTCTAGCCAACTGGTTGGGCTGCCTCACTTTGTGTGTGGTGATAATTCTCCCTCCCATATTTCTCTTCTACTTCTCTTTCACCCAGCAGCACTGCATGACCTTCCAAAAGAGAAGGCACATCTTCAGTAATAAATGTGGTCCAAAACTAGACTGCTGAACACAAACTTTTTCAGTTCTAAGTTTATTAAAAATTTTAGCCCTA
>NW_006351832.1:0-549 GCF_000327345.1 Myotis davidii
TCTTCAATTTTTTGGAAGAGTTTGAGAAGAATTTGCATTAATTCTTCTTTAAATATTTGATAGAATTTACCATTGAAGCCATCTGGTCCTGGATGTATCTATGTTGGGAATTGATTCAATCTCCTTATTCATAATTGGTATTTTCATGTTTTATATTTATTATTCAATCCAAGTAGATTATATAATTCTAGGATTTATTATGATTCTTTCTGAGATATACCTATAATTCTTTATTGGAAAATGTTTTCTTATATTGATTCTTTCTGGCATTCTTTCATTTTATTTTATCTTTTTGTTTTTCTTACCATGATAAAGAAATCTGGAAATTTGTTCTCCATGACATTGATTAAAACATCTGCTAATTCAAGTGAAACTTTTGTTAATTACTATCTTCAATGCGGGATTTCAGAAGTAGTGCATACAAAATAGTATATTATGTGTGTATGTGTGTGAGTGTGTATGTGTATAAGTGTGTAAATATTTTCAAAGGACTGGCTGTCTTATATTCTCATGAACATCCTACATAATAAAAGACTAATATGCAAATTG
>NW_006351833.1:0-549 GCF_000327345.1 Myotis davidii
AAAAAATATCTACTTACATGTACAGAAATGTTAATCAAAATCTTACATGAAAAGCTGAACCTCTTATTTCCTCTGCAATTGAGCTATCAGGTCACTCAATAATGTTTACTATTTATAATACTTTGTCTGATGCAGACCCTAATAATAACAAAGAGAACCAATTAGGGATGAAATGATGGTATCAAAATCCCATAAGCCTGCAGACAGAGAATATGCACAAATAGAGCTTGGCAATGTTACCAAGCATCTCTTACCATACTGCAATGGAAAGCTGTTAAAAATAGAGCCACAAGGAATGTTCTCGCTCTTATCAATCATATATATTTCTGTTAAACATAATTTATTATTTATAATCTTTACAGTAATAGGTATCATGCAACTAGAATCTGAATCAATACCAACTTATAACTTTTAAAAACTACTCAGATCCTGGACACTGGAAAATATTAGGTCCTGAGATAAGAATAAAATTGAATGTTTTTCTGTTGCCCAATGAGAGGTGACAGAAAGAGTAAAATGATGGTTTCAGTACCAAGCTTCAAGGAAGAA
>NW_006351834.1:0-549 GCF_000327345.1 Myotis davidii
TGAGCCTGAACACTGGACCCTGGATGGGGCAATGCAGGGCAGCAGGGCCCAGTCAGGAGCAATGGCTAACCCACCTGAATGGGGACAGAGACTGAACTGCGGTCCAGAATTTCTGCACCTTGGCTTTCTTCTGGGCTTGATAAAAGCAAGAGTGGACTTCTCTTCTCCCACAGAAGGACAGACAGAGGGGAGACACTGGGGACCTGGGGCAGTCTTTTGTTTCTAATCCAACAAATCTCACCACTGCATCTCACCCTCCCATACGTGGGTCCTTGACATGTTTATCTTGAAACTTTGTGGGTCCTCGACATGTTTATCTTGCAACTTCACTGAAGGATCCCATTTCCACTGGAAACAAAAGGTCTATTTTGTTTCATACTGATAGAGGGAAGGGCACGGAATAAGAATAGAGCTGTAGTTGTTTAATAATTACTCACCTTACTACTAGAATAAGAGGTTTGCTTACAGACCCTGGGTAACTGGAAGATGAAACAAGACTGGGAAAAGATAAGATGCCTCGATGGCTCCATTACTCAGAAAAGAAATACA
>NW_006351835.1:0-549 GCF_000327345.1 Myotis davidii
TAGAAGTGGAATCACTGGGTCAAATTACTCCTAGATTATTTAGAAGCTCAGTGAGAAGTGAAGCAAGCTTTGTGACGTTCTTTTTAAAAAGACATCGTACACCAGTCCTTCATGCAGCACGTATTTTTTGAGCTTCTGCTATGTCCCCAGCTTTGTGCTGGGCACTGAGCAAAGTATATAGTGATGGATGAAGCCCTATCCATGCCTTCTTAATAATGAGACTTGAAGGGAGAGAGAGGTATAAATACGTAAGTATAACAGTGCTAAAGTTATGTCAACATACAGTAGGGGGTCCTTATTTATAGTCTTGAGGATTGGAGGACTTTTTATAGGATAATTTAAACATTATGGTAACTATAATATACAGGCATTGGTAGACATTGGGTAGATATAGGTATGCTTCGGTACTATCTCTAACGAACATTTGCAATGCTATGCAGTGTCCACTGCAGTTTGTACTAAGCCTGCCTCCTGAGGTTGTATATCATAAAACTTTGCACATATACAGAGAAGTTCAGTGAAGCAGAAATTCAGTTATCATAGCAAGAA
>NW_006351836.1:0-549 GCF_000327345.1 Myotis davidii
GAATCTAAAACATCTTCAATTACTCCTATTCAGAAAGGGTCTTTCAAACAAGTTTTTCTTCCTTTCCTCTGCTTCCAGGTGTGCTAGCAGGCCGAGAATTTTCTCTGTAAAAGAAGTAATTTACTTGCTGGAGCTCAGGAAGGCTGTAGGAGGCATCAATCCATCCCCACGTGCCACATTTTCTCTGCAGTTTCCTAGTTTTCCAGCCTGGTTAGCTGTTTTCTATCTCCCAGGTACCATAGGTGACTGGTCAACCAGCTTGTAACAAATATTTTCAAATTCTTAGCTTAGAACAGAAATTTTCTTACCGCCATCTACCATATCACAGCACTGCCCATTGCCCATTTTATGGATATTTCTTCATAATACCTTATTTCTAAGGACTGGTTTCTGCATTAGACATAATTTTTTCATGTTCTGGTGACTGACACCTAACTCAATAAGCTTTGAAAGAGTTTTCTGTATGTGACATAGAGTAGTTTTTCTTGAAGTAGAGCTGGATTCCACCAAAAGCTTAGTAGTTTTGGTATTAATCCCCTTGGTTGATGT
>NW_006351837.1:0-549 GCF_000327345.1 Myotis davidii
CTTCAGCCCTTTGTTTACTGATTCACTCACGGATCCAGTGAAAATATAATCATTGCCTATAAATCACAAAGCGTCAAAAACAAGATTCTTGGGCATTTCTAGGCTCTACCCATAGGCTCATGTCCATAGAGCTTGTACATAGGTCCCTTTCGCAATGGTCTCAGTGTAGCACCTAAGTGCTCCCTCTCACTGAGATCTTTTTCAAGTTAGAATGATGAAATCAACTCTGTGTAAATAGGAACGAGAACAGCAAAGATCCCTAAAAATGTAGGAAACATCTTCCATCTGTTTTAAGGAGCCATCACATGTGCAGAATAGAATTAATCTTTATATCTATGGTTCATAATCTATCTCCATCATTATATGGCCACCCTCAGTTTATTAAAGATGTACAGCGTTCTTTGAAATATTTCACTGGACACCCATGAACAAGATCCCCTAAACAAGTATATAAACTTTAAATGTTACTCTCCACAGTATTTATCTTTCCTTTAACAAAAAATAACAAATATATATATATATATTTGTATTGATTTCAGGGAGGAAGGA
>NW_006351838.1:0-549 GCF_000327345.1 Myotis davidii
CATATTACACTTTTATTATTATAGATATTAACAATGTACACCTTTAGAGCAAGGGGTAGCAGCAAGGGGACAAAATTAGCAAGGATATTTATTTTAGTGCTTAATATTAGAGACTATTTAGTGCAATGCCTTTTAATTGAGTGATCACCATTGTCTCAAAATATTGATTTTATATTAGGCACTTTGATTATAAAAAGCACACGCATCAATCTTTCAGAACACATGTGGATATGCATGGTATGATGAGAAGTTTTCAATGCTTTAAAGCTGAATGCCAAAGAGGTTGATTCAGTGGGATGTTTTCGTTTAGCGTCACCTACAAGTACTGGGATCCATCTGCCTTTCACACACCTCTCCCTTGTGCTTTCACTTGCAGCGTATACCGCTTGTTTTCAGCAGACCGGAAACGAGTCGAAACTGCTTTAGAGGCTTGTAGTCTTCCATCATCAAGGGTGAGCATGTTGCCTATCTAAAATTAGCACTATTAAATAGCTTTGAGCAATCATACTAAAGTGTAGGTTGCCCCAAATGCTACCCAAACATCAAACC
>NW_006351839.1:0-549 GCF_000327345.1 Myotis davidii
ATGCCTGCCACCCAGAATTGTTCATCAGTAGGCTGTAACTACACTCGTTTCTGAGGTGCATTTGTCCATGGACCAAGTGGGCTCCCACATGATATGAGAAGTCTCTGAGTGAGAAGGTAGAAAGACCCACAACTATAATAACGCTACAAACAGGATTCCATAAACAGAGATGAATCTGAGTTCAAAGGACATTGTCAACAGTAGCAAGAGCTGAAATCAAGAGATGGGACCAGAGTATGTGATGTAGGGCACCAAAGGCATCTGTCTGCACCCTTGTGTTTAACTATGTATTCTATGTATATTCATAGACTCATATAACTTTTCTCTGAATTTTGGAAACTGTTTTATTGCTTTCATAGGTACAAAATGGTACATGTGCCAGAAATCTTCCCTGGGATCATTAGGATAATAAATTTGAGATGCTATTTTTTAAGATTAGTATTTATTCATTGCCATAATTAAGAGAGCAGATCATACATTGTAATGTTATAGAAATTGCTGAGCACCAATCTCTTCACAGACTTATTCTTACAATCCAAATACCAACTT
>NW_006351840.1:0-549 GCF_000327345.1 Myotis davidii
GTGGACTGTGCCAAAAAGAGATGGCAGTTTCTGTGCAGAAAGATAACATGGCCACTAAGGGTGCTCTTTCGATAACAGACTGAAGGAACCGAGGCTCGAAAACACCGGTCCAGTTAGGAGATACTGGTCCACATCCAGGTGATGATAATGATACCTTGTACCAAGGGGAATAAGAGTAGCTGGTGAAATGCAATGGAATTCTAGGTCCATTTTAAGTGTTGCATCAAATAGAACTTGTGTCCAATTGAAGGTGGAGTGTGAGGAGAGGAGTTGAGGATTGTGGCTTTAATCATGCGGATTGATGGCATTACTAATTGCTAAGAGCATGGGGGATAGTAGGGAGGAGGCATTCGGCAATTTGGCTTTGATTATGGGAAGTCTGAAGAATTTATTGGCTATCCACATGAATGTATATCCATCTGACTTTCTCTTACATAACCCTTGATCTCTACTCAATGCCATATATTCCAAAATTTTACTTAATAATTCAGGTCAGAGAAATAGGATGGAAATGGAAAACTCCAGTGAAAACCTTTGGAGGAAAAAAAA
>NW_006351841.1:0-549 GCF_000327345.1 Myotis davidii
GGTATTAAAGAATTATAAATTATTTTGAAGCATGACCAGTTGAAAACAAGCATCACATTTTGGATTCCTATAAACACTGTCAGAAACAGTGAAATTGGGTTGAAATTGCCCTGTCATTGTATATTATTTATACATTGGATACAAATAGAAAAAGAATCCCATATATAAAACAAAGGTAATGGAATTTTCTTCCTGACACAAATCCTCCTGCAAAAATCAAAACAAGTGGTATAAAGATTTATTGAACTTAGTTGTTACATTAGAAATATACATTAAAAACGGGAGGAAACCTTTTGTTACAAAAGTCATATTTTTGCAGGTGAGAAATCAAAAGCCCAGAGAGGTTCAATAATATGCTCAAGATTATACAGAGAAATTTCTGGATTATAGAGATTATTCTGCAACTCTCCTGACTCCCAAGTCCAGTGATCTTGCCACTTCATCACATTGCATTTGTATAAGACTTACCTCATTGCTTTATTACTTTAAATAAAATTTTATTGTTAGAACTGCTTTAAATTTACAGAAAAATATTCAAAGATAGCAGAG
>NW_006351842.1:0-549 GCF_000327345.1 Myotis davidii
GAACTATTAGAAAGATAATAATGAGGTGGGAATCAGCAGGGCTTGGAATATTGTCTAGTCTTACATTGAGGATGAAATTGATAGTCAGCCAACATTCAAGTTTCTTTGATGTGATTCCGGTTTTGCTATCGCTCCAGATAGAGGAGCCTTGACTATCTCAAAGTAAATCACTCCTGTGTTACAACCTCTACTTTGCATAATCCTCTTTATTTTCTTGCAGCCTTTTCCCCTAATGTCTGAGGGGGAGTGCATACGCCAACTCAACTCTGGGCCTCAGTTTCCACATCTGTAAAATGCCTTCAAGTACTGTAGTTCCAACCTTGGTTGTGCCTTAAAATCCCCTGTGGGTAAGCTTAAACCAAAGGCAGATTCCCCGCCCCATCTCCGAGATTCTGACTAATTCCGGGCCTGGGCTTGCCCCCAAACTATCCCAGGTGATGCTGATGAGCCTCCAGGTTTCTACCTGGGTCCTTTCCAGCTCAGGGTTTGGGCCACGATTCCGTGAAGGCCCCGCCCCTCCCTCGCCCCGCCCCAGGCCCCGCCCTCTTC
>NW_006351843.1:0-549 GCF_000327345.1 Myotis davidii
ACAAAACAGTTTGAAGAGACTGAACAAGCATCAGAATTAGATAAGGATCATATAAGCGAAGAAATGGGAATCTTGAGAAAGAATAAAAAAGAAATGCTGAAAAACAAAACAAACACTGTAACAGACATAACGCGTAAGGAGTTCCTTGTTCAAACTGGACACGGCTGAGGAGAGAAATTCTGGGCTTCATTCAGGGTATGACAACAGCAGCTTCCTAAAATGACGAGCAAAGACATGGAGACTGAAAATAAAACAAAACAAAAGAAACAAACAGACCAGAATACCCAAGAACTGTGGGAAGCTACCAAGCATGTGGCATGTGCTGAAGCAATAGTGACTGAGAATGTTGGAGAACTTACTATGAAGCTGTGGTAAACAAGACAGTCGGTACCGGTGATAGAATAAACCATCTGATTTTAAAATGAGCCAAAGGTCTAAACAGATATCTCACCAAACAAGATACACAGCATGCCCCAGAACCTCGGGAAGGAGCACAGCCCTGCAGGCACTTTGATCATATTTTTAAAATATATTTTGATTGATTTCAGA
>NW_006351844.1:0-549 GCF_000327345.1 Myotis davidii
TTTTTCTCTTAAGAAACAGAGGAAATTTTATCAATTTACAACTTAACAGAAAAGTAGCAATAACACTGAAGTTATACAGTATTTCAAAGGTCTGCATTTAATTGGTAAATTCCTGCATGGCCCAACTCCTATTTTGAAAACATTCTTGGATCATCTCTATTGCAAAGCCCTACTTCATCTTTTAAGGATAGTTCAAGAGGTTTAGAAAATTCTTAAAAAGTATTTACTTATATGAATGTTATCCTTTTTGTGCTAGTCACCTGAGTCTGCTACTTTCACGGAATTTCTTTATTAGTATTCTTAGGAACAATTAAAAATCTTGAATGCTTTTTTAACGTAACTATTAGAATATTGCTTAAAAATTCAAGTTCCATCTACAGATGTCCTCATTGTCCAGAGCTTTGCTCTGGAACCAAGTTCTGTGGTGCACAGCTAACAAACTTGACACAGGAGTTTGCTTATTACCCCAATGCAACTCTGTAAATCTAAACTACTGTTTTCCTGGAACAACTTTCCTAAGAACCCAGTAAAAAAGATGGCCTTACCCAG
>NW_006351845.1:0-549 GCF_000327345.1 Myotis davidii
TATATATATATATTCTCAATGGAAAAAGTATCCCCAGGTGAGGTTTAACAAAATAAAACACAAAAACAAAAAGGTAATCAAATACATTTAAAATTTTCACTTGCAATGTAATGAAGCTTCAATTTTGTCAGGGAAGTATTTGTTAGGGTTTTGACCAGTGGCATGGGCTGAGAAAGAATTCACAACTATAAGAAAAGATCCAGAAAGGAAATTTATTTTGCTTTCCAGGAAGGGAAAGGGCCAAATGTTGTTAATCAATATAGGGCAAGAAACAAAAGGGAAGCCCCCCCTTTTAAGTCTTGTTGTTGCTAAGCGACAAGGAAGTAAGGAGGATTTGGGGCTGAAGTTGAGTTTGTTTCTTTTTCAAGAGACAATCCAGGCAGTTCTAGGCAGGTCTTATCAGCATTTTCCCCAAGCCTGTTACACATGCTTAGAACAAAAATTATTAAGAGTTCAAAAGAGGCTTGTTTGAAGGGAAGGGGGAAAGGGAACTTTCTACTAAGACTCCTTGATGTGAATTATCCCTGAGTTGTGAAAACAGCAGGGAGG
>NW_006351846.1:0-549 GCF_000327345.1 Myotis davidii
GTTTACACCAGTTGTTCTACAAACCAATTCTCTGTAGAGCAGCCAGATCAAACTTTTAAATTAAAACAGAAAGCATATCTCGTCCTTCTCCCGCTTAAAACCAAATCCTGGATCCAGGAACACACTGTAATGAGCACTCGTTAAGTGCAAGGCACTGTCGCTATACACTGGGATGCGGCAATGATGAAAGCAAGGTTTCTTGCCCCCGGGGAGCAAATGATAAGCTCAGAAACAAATGTCCTACGTGACCGGCGAGTAGAAGGGCACGGGTGCAGGTGGGCAGTCGATTTAATGATGGGAAGAAAAGGGTGCTCTCTTGGATAGCTATAAAAAGCAAGGCCATTAGCGCCAAGGGAGGCAGCGGGAAAAGGCCTAGTTGGTTGCAGGTGGTAAGAGCAGCTATGGGATGGTTGCCCCGGAGAGAGGGATAGATGACAAGTTGACTCAGAGACTAGAGTTGCCGGCAGTGCTAAGGCTCCCCTGAGGTTGTGAGCGTAACTTTTAAGTCAAAAAAGACTGCTCACTCCTCTCCAGCTACATCCAGCTCTT
>NW_006351847.1:0-548 GCF_000327345.1 Myotis davidii
CTCCTGGTTCATAGGTCGATGCTCAACTAGCATGCCAACCTCAACTAATAAGGCCTGGCTCCAGGGTCTGCAGAGATTCAGGTGGGCACCACGATGGAGCTTGGAGTGGTGAGGGCACGTAATGAGAAAAAAACCATAGCTACAGGGACATGTTGTAACTGCAGTGCCATAAACCCCAAACAAAATATAAACAGGACAGGATTTTAATTCCTAAAAAATGGTTTAATGCCGAGAAGGTGTGGGTGGTCACACTCCAGTGACACGCAGGATATTTCTATTGTTCATTTTTCACTTACTTTTTAGCTCTAACAAGTCAAATTGCCTTGCTCCCTAGGGACCGTGCAGAATGCCTAGGCCAAGTGGGCCCTGCAGAACAGCGCATCTTAGTCTCTCTTTTCCACGGCCAATAATTCCATAAACAGAAGGGAAAACAATGGATGAAATGGCTATTTATCTTCAACTCACATTATGTAGAAAACCATTAACTTTGGATGAGAAGGAATCATTTTAAACTATTAAAACCCTAAAAATGCTAATGAACAAAATAG
>NW_006351848.1:0-549 GCF_000327345.1 Myotis davidii
ACTAATCCCATTCACAAGGGCTCTACCCTCATGTCTGACCACTTTCCAAAGGTCCCACCTAAAATACCATCATCTTTGAGGTATGAATTCTGGGAGGACACATACATTCAGCATATGAATTTTCTACTTGAACATGAATTTTGGGGGGACACAAACATTCTGACCATAGCAGTAAGTGACTTGACAATGTTCTAGCCAAGGACTAGAATGATCATAGCAATTGTGGTATCTAATCTTCTTGTCGCTTCAAGTTTCTTCAAAATAGGAAACTGAAGACTAGATTGGTGTCATGTAAAACATCTTCACTCAGGTTATTCTGTGACTCCTTGAAGTCTCATACGGATTGGTTGTATCTGTAATCTGGGATTACTTAAATGAAGACTTTTAGCCCTGATTGGTATGACTCAGTTGCTTAAGTGTCCTCTCATACATACACCGAGAGGTCGCCAGTTCAATTCCTAGGTTTGAACATGTGCCTGCAAGCCCGCACATGCCCAGGTTGCAGGCTTGATCACCAGATGGGGGCATGCATGAGGCAGCTGATCCATG
>NW_006351849.1:0-549 GCF_000327345.1 Myotis davidii
TCTTGAAACAAAACAACATTTTAAATAGTTATTTCTAAAAAGTAATTCAGTCCTATCTATCAATTACCATAGAAATGCAGGAAGACTCCCCTCCAGCAAACTACTTAGGACAATATTTGCTGAGCATCAACTATATGCTAGATAATGTGCTAAACACAACTGATGTGAAAGTTAAAAAACATACGCACTGTATTTACCCAAGAGAAATGAAGGCCTCTGACCACATAAAGACATGTACAAGAATATTAATAGCAACTTTATTTGTAATAGCAGAGAACTGAACACAACCCAAAAGTCCATCAACAGGTGAATAAGATAAAAATTTGTGGTATGGCCAGACAATGGAATTCTTCAGAGTACTAAAAAGTGGAATACTGGTGAGAGAAAATGGATGTGCCGTGGAATCTCATTTCTCGAATGTCTCCCATCTCAAACAATTCGCTTCTCAACCGGAAAACCCTTTCACGCTGTTGCTTGTTTGATGAGTCACACATCTCTCAGGTGACAAAGGTGAGTCAGTTTATCACTGTTAAAATCTCAGGATATTGT
>NW_006351850.1:0-549 GCF_000327345.1 Myotis davidii
GAGTACGGGATATTTCTCTCCCTCCCTCCTCTCTCTTTAGAATCAATGAAAACATATTCTCAGATGAGGATTGAAAAAACAATAATAAACACAATTTTAGAACACCTTTAGCTTTGCTTTTTCTAAGTCTGGTTGATCTGGAATAACCTTTCACCATCTTTTAATGAAGAATTAGAACACATCTCATTCCTCACTTGTATAAACCCTCCTTGATTTACCGCCACTTTTGAGGAAATACTGAGAATCCCTTCACAGGCTCTAAGGCCACCTGTGGCCTGGACTTGCTACCTTCCATCCTGCAGTGCTCCTTCCTGCTTTGGGTCCTACCCCACTGTGGTTATTTTCTGGACTGTCCTTCTTGCCACATGGTAGGTGGTTAATACTGACTAAATAAATAAATGTAAATTTTTCATTCCCTAGATATAACACATTTTCAAGTACATATATTTTTTAAATTGAATTTATTGGGATGACACTGATTTGCAAAACCATACAGGTTTCATATATATAGCTCAAAAAAACATCTGCACACTGCATCGTGTGCCCATC
>NW_006351851.1:0-549 GCF_000327345.1 Myotis davidii
CCTTTTGGGGTCAAAAGGGACCTTTACAGCTCATTTGGTCAATCAACCACATTTGGTTCATGCTTGGATCCTCCTCAGTGCCCCAGTCCAGAGCCTCAGCACCTCCCAGGTCCTTTGTAAATCTCAAGTGAATGATGAATATTGATGTTTGCCTCTTGGAACTAACCTCTAGCCTCACTCCTGAAATCCTTAAATAGAATGCCTCATGCCATCATACCATGCCCTTGGCTGACCAGCAGAGCGAGAATGAATTAATAGTAAAATCTCTCTAGGGCAGCAATCTGGGAAACATTATCAAGGGAGGAGGTGGGAACATGGTCAGAATAGTTTGCTCCTATTTATGAGTTTCCTAGCAGGTATATTTTGGAGAGTGTATGTCTCTATAGCCATGTCTATCTATTAATGCCTCCTTAAGCATTCCAAGGTCAAAATCCTGCATAAACAACTAAAACTCTGGTCTCCTGGGAAATAGGAATATTCATCTGGGCTACAGTTGTTTTTTGTTTGTTTGTTTTGGTGTTTGTTTTTTTAAAAATATATTTTATTGAT
>NW_006351852.1:0-549 GCF_000327345.1 Myotis davidii
AGCATTCTGTGCCCCTTTCACATTGTAACACTGCATCAAAACCTGCAGATTCCTAGGCAGCTCCTGGCAGGTAGCAATAACAACTATAAAAGCAATAACAACAATCTGGCAAGGCTGCTATTTGCTTCCCCAGTATCTATTTTTCCTTTATGTTTATAGCAGAGCCTGGATGCTACTGACATCTGTAAGACTACATTTCCCAGCTTCCCTCGCAGCCAGGTATGATCATGTGATGAAGATCTGGCCAATGAGACACAAGCATGTGCTGTAGCCTTAAGAGGGGCTCATTAAAGGTAGCTGACTTAACAGTAGCTGAGAGGTGGTCATTTTTGCCTTCTTCACACATCCCACTCCACCTCCCACACACACTTGTGCTGTTCAAAACATGGGAGTGATAGTTAGATCTCCAGCAGCCCATGGGATTGTGATGTGACCTTCAGGATAGAAGCCACATACTGAGGATGTCAGGGCCAAAATAGAGGAAGAGCATGGGTCCCTGGTGACTTGGGCGCAACCATATTATTGTTAGATTGCCTGTCTCCATACTCC
>NW_006351853.1:0-549 GCF_000327345.1 Myotis davidii
ATTTCTTCCCACATAATTTTTTACATGGAAATCATAATTAAGTCACTTAACACCTCCTAAGTTCTCATTCCGTGTCCCCTTCTTGCATTTATGATTTCTAGGAAGCTTCAACCCCATTCAACAGTATTTTGTTTCTTGCCAAATTTCCTAGTGGATTTGACCTACAAATTGAAAGAGTCAAGTGATTGACCTGTGCTCAAGTGGTAATAATCCTCTTTCTGTTCTGGGGCTAGAAATACATATTGGATTCTTATCTGACATGGTCAGGACTAGTAGTTGTAGGTTAATAAAAAGTTGTTTAAAGTGAGGCATCATGAAAAGAGATACATACAAGCCCATATAACATGTTATTTTCACTTAAAAATAAGTGTGTATTTATCTCCCACTCTTTGATGTAGGGCCAAGGTCAGATGCTTGGAGTTCTTGTATAATCTGTATCCATAATGCATCATCTACAACTGTTGTTTTAGTTTCTTAGCGTTGTAAGAATTTAAAGACACTAGCAATGCAATCTGAGCCCAGAATCTGTCTAGATTTTTATGGTTCCCC
>NW_006351854.1:0-549 GCF_000327345.1 Myotis davidii
GGAAAGACAGCAGCAATCAGGGGAGCAGCCCCTGGAAAGTCCATCCCCCAGGCCATAGCAATACCGCAGCTCCCAGAAGCTGCTCATCCACGGGGGTTTTATTTTGCACGTGTGCGTGCCCAGGCGTGCGTGTCTGGAGTGTTGACTCCGGAGACCTAAGGATACAGGAAAGAGATCACAGGTAGCCCAGGAAGGTAAGTATGTATTTTTAGCTGTGACCCTTCTCTGTTAAGTGATGTGAATTTCAAAAAAAAGGAAAGAAAAAAGGAAGAGGGAGGAGGGAAAGAAGGGGAGGAGGGGAAGAAATATAGAAGGCAATGAAAGAAAGTGAGACTCCTGCTTGATCTGACCAAGCACCAGAGTGAAACTCAAGTGCGGCTTTCTTCTTTCTTTCCAACCAGAAAGGTGTTGACAAGAAGAATGTATGAACGGCGGAGCCTGGGCCCTCTCCCGAGAATTCTGTCCTTTCCCTGCAGTCATTCATTTGTAGAACGGGCAAAAGATAGGACTACGCATCTCATGCCCTGGCCAGTTTGGCTCAGTGGATAG
>NW_006351855.1:0-549 GCF_000327345.1 Myotis davidii
GTGTATGACCTTTTTAATATATTGCTGGATCTGGTTTGTTAACATTTTGTTGAGGATTTCAACATCTGTGTTCATCAGGATATTGGCTTATAATTTTTTTTTGGTAGTATCTTTATCTGGTTTGGAATTAGGATAATGCTTGCCTTGTAAACTGAGCTTGGGAGTCTTCCCTTCTCTTGAATGTTTTTGAATAGTTTGAGAAGAATAACGTGTTAGTGCTTCTCTGAACGTTTGGTTAAATTCACCTGTGAAGCCATTTGGTCCAGGGCTTTTGTCTGTGGGAAATTTTCAATTACTGCTATAATTACACTAGTTGTAAACTGTCTGTCTGCATTCTCTGATTCTTCCTGACTCAGTTTTAGAACATTGTATGCTTCAAGGAATTTGTCTGTTTCATCCAGATTGTCCAATTTATTAGCATATAGTTGTTCATAATATTTTCTTTTATTGTTGACTGTATTACAGATGCCCCCCATTTCCCCTCCTTTTCCTTCATCCTCCCAACCCCCACACGAACCCAGGCCTTCATCACACTATTGTCTGTGTCCA
>NW_006351856.1:0-549 GCF_000327345.1 Myotis davidii
TCATGGAAAAACTAAATGAAGAACAAAGAACAATGAACTGATCATTTGAAGGCATCTTTGTTAGGTTTAAGTTTCTATTATTTCTACAGCCCTTTCACACTGCCTGGCAGTCAATGGTGCCTCACCCAGAGTTATAAGAACACTGTAGCTGCTTGAAAGCTCCAGCTATGGTCCACTCCCATCGTAGCATTACAATTTCTATAAAAATCATGACTTTTCCTTAATAATGGCTGAGATTCCAAAATGTGAACCCATTGCTTCGTATTTTAACTTTCCAAATTTTAGTCACAGAGCAAACTTGTAAGAAGTAGGAGATTCTGAAGGGCACACTCAAATGTTTTTCTCCTTTATTGCCCCAAACAACTTCATTGTGAGCAGGTGCATCAGAATCCTAACCAGTAATCTCTGAAGCCACTGAAAGTCAGATCAAGCAGGGAGCCAGTGTGAAGTGGAAAACATCGTATTATAGACATAGTTTGAGATTCTCACTCTCCCCAAGGCCAAATGCAAAGGCTTTTCTTGTTATTCAGTGAAATTTTTTTTTTTTTT
>NW_006351857.1:0-549 GCF_000327345.1 Myotis davidii
TTTTGGCTCAGCTTTCTGTTCAGCTAGCTGTCTGCTGGCCTATGTCTGCCTTCATTCATTCTTGAAATAAAATGGTCCGTCCAGCAGCTTAAACGTCTGACCCAAACAGAGTCCGGACCAGAGCCTTTGGACGGTATCAAAGGTGAGTGATGCCATCTAGAACGCCAGGATTCGGTACGAATAACCATGCGATTTTGTTGAGAATCTTTTAAAGAGGCAAAGACCACGAGTGGGGTTTAGAAATCTGCTTTTCTTCTCCGCTCTTTAGTGATGCTCGGTAATTTTCCTCAAAAGCACATTTTCTTTTAGAGATGCCTCACCAAGCCTGTCTGCACGGTAAGTGGTCCGCCTGCCTCTGACCTGGAACCAGTGCAAGGGCCAGCAGCTCACAGTCAGGCCTGGAGAGTCCAGACCTAGGTCCTCATGAGAGAACGCGCCTGGCCCTCCGTGGTGTAGCCAGAATTGACTCCACCTGGGGCCAGGAAATGCCCCTCGGTGTGTGGGTGGCCACGGAGGCAGCCCAGCCCCACACCTTCCCTCAGAAGCCCC
>NW_006351858.1:0-549 GCF_000327345.1 Myotis davidii
ACAAATGTCAAATACAGTACAAATTAACCCACACATTAGCAAAGAATCTATTTGGCTTCAATGACTTATTCCAGCACATTTATTAGTCCAGCAATGCCAGCCTGACCCTCAACTACAAGAATGGGAAGATATAGAAAGAGCATCATCTGCTCACTCATGTGTCCTCTGACACTACACAAACTCAAGTTAGAGATAAATGGGTAATATATGATGTTAGCGAATAAATTGTAGTTAGTTGGCAGCTTACGATATCTAGGCACTCTGATTGGTGTGCAAGATAAAAACAGGTAATGAAGTAGTTAAGGAAACTCTGGGCAACCTTGGCTATGTCAAAACTATGTTGTGCTTAGACCTACCAGTTCTACAGGGAGACACAATGAGTTGATCGCAGCCTGTATTGTGTAAATGTAGAATATCTCCCATATTTTTTCTAATAATAAAAATATATTTCCATTAAATTCACCATTTTTTCCTAGTGAAAATTATCCATACCATCACAGCAAATATGTATTTTACATTCCTGTGTATTCCTCTATTACCTTATAATCA
>NW_006351859.1:0-549 GCF_000327345.1 Myotis davidii
TTTTTTTCTCATTAGAATATCATGTTTAAGAGCAAAGAGAGATTTTCTTAAAGACAATGGGTTCTTTTTCTGTACTTTCTCCTTTGTTTGTCATACTCTGAATGGAAAAACTGGATGGAAGCCCAATATCAGTGAGTACATATTTTACAATATGAATAGAAACTTCAAAAGCAAGAATATTATATTAACCCTAAGTAGAATTCATCAAATGCACTGATGTTGATGTTTGTAACCACAACCACAAAATAACATTCATTAGCAGTTTATTCTGAAAATTTTTCAATCTTTTATATTGTTAATGCAAAATGTGATTTTAATTTCTTAACCTGTCTCCTAGGAAATATCAGGTATGCACCAGGAGCAAGTAGCACAGTGCCTGGCACATGGCAGGCACTAGGCTAATGTCAAACAGACATAAATCTGGATCAATTAAATGGGAGATTACACTGATATTATCAAAGGTAAGTTTAGAAGTAATAGTTCATATACATAGTTGAAAACATTCTCTCCTGCCTATTTCTATGTCTTGATAGTCTTGATTGCTACTGT
>NW_006351860.1:0-549 GCF_000327345.1 Myotis davidii
ATATATATATTTATTCATGTGATTTGTGAAGAAAAAGCCATTGTAACACAGCAAAAAAATAATCTTTCCAATAAAAGTTATTGGACAATATGGCTATTTATATGCAAAGAGGGGAAAATGAATTTCATTATCCAGATTCCTACCTTACACTGTACACAGAAATCAATTCCAGGTGAATTATGGACTTGATGGGAAAGCTAAATGAACCAATCTTCTAGAAGATAATACAGGAAAATACCTTTATGACCTGTGCACAGGCAACCATTTCTTAGCAAGGATACACCAAACAACACCTCAAACTAAATACGGGTGAATTTCACATCATTAAAATTAAGGATCTCGGCTCACCAGAAGACATTATTAAGAGAAGAAAAGGGAAGCCGGAGGAGGGGAGGTGATGGTCTCATGGTCTCACTGCATAAAATAATAGACTTGTATTCAGAGTATATAATGAATGAGTAAAAAACGGTCTGGGGATTAAAAGAGTGGAAATGAACTTGGGCTGCAGAGGAGAAACCGCAGCCCTGCTGTTAATCACAGGGCAGAACA
>NW_006351861.1:0-549 GCF_000327345.1 Myotis davidii
CAAACATATATTCTTCTTATTCAGTATTCCCTTTGTACTCCGATTGTCATTTTCACCCTTAAAGGGAAAGTATACTCTTGATTTTACCTACAGAATACTAAATATAAAGTCAACCATGTATTCTTCAAACCATTTACTAGATTGCTGAAGTATCTAAATGGTAATAATGCACATTTCTGCATTGGGTGAGTGTATTTTGGATAGAATGGGTTATGTGTTCTGGTTCTTATATAACCTTAAAAAATGAGTTGTGTTAGTGATCTATATATTATGAGCTTCAATAAATACTAGAAACTTTAAAGTGATGGATGTGGAGAATCTTCAGGATAGCTATTAACAGGGTTTTCAGAGAGTCTTTGCCATCCAGGTATTTAGGAGTTGAATGTATTATTTCTAAATGAGAAAATACAAACATTAGTGATGTGTAAACCAACTTTTAAGTTTTCTTAGCCTTTTTTATAAACAGGTAAATGCCCAACTTTCCTTTGACAAGCACCTCTATTAGAGTGTTCCATGCATTGATAAGGACAAATAATAGTATGGTATTTG
>NW_006351862.1:0-549 GCF_000327345.1 Myotis davidii
TCAACCACTGAGCCACACAGGTCAGACTGGTTGAGCGCTTTTGACTGGACCAAGTGAACATGTGATTTTGAATGTGAACCATGGAAATAAAAATAGTTGTCTGTACTTAATCGTTTATTCAGCACCTGAGGCAAATCAGGTTCCTCAAATCAATTACTCCATCGAAGAATGATGGCAGGGAACAAACACTTGATCAGCAAACTTGTGTATTTTGTATTAGTTTTTTGTAATTTTACACATAAATCTTTAACGTGGTGTTTGTGTTCAAACAACATCCTCTCCTCTATCCAGGTGTTGACAACACAATAGGATTGGTCTGTTTTGAGTACCTGAGAGGAAAATTGTAATATTGATATTATTACATTATCAGAAGACTGATACTTACAAAAAAAAATGTTTATTCACCCAGAGTAACAAAGTATTGGGGAAATTTTGGAGAAAAATATCTCAATTTTATCAGTTGATATCTTATCTTATATATGGATATTTATATAGATCTCTGTGAATGTTAATCCATTTTATGATGCATAGTTATGTAAATATATATCT
>NW_006351863.1:0-549 GCF_000327345.1 Myotis davidii
CCCTCCCCCCCCCCCCCACCGCCCCTTAGGAGTTATAAGATCATATAGCTCTGCTTCAAGAGCCCTGATTTGGCCAGCTGCAACTGTGGTGACAAGTAACTTACACTGATACTTTTTCATTTAACCAGAACCAGGTAATGTGAACCAACTGAAACGCATTTCTCTCCTCCTCGCTCACAACACTAAGGAATGTCAGAGGCCCTGGGGAGCCAGGATGCGGAGTGGCCTGGGGAGGGAAGAAACTGCTTCTTAGTTTCCTGGCTCCAAACCTCTAAAATGCCCACGTCTTCTTTCCTACTGTCCCACCTAGACTCCAGACACCGACACGGAATCGCACTTGCACTGTAATACGGTCAAGGCATCAAGTTATTGTCCGTGGTAACAAAACTTCCCTCCCTGTTTTATGACACAGGAGTCCAATAAAAAGTTTCAGACCAGAAAGTAATAGCTGCAGGCCTCTATTTCACTTCCCTTCCCGCCTTCAAATCCTGCCGGGTGTTATTTAATATGTCTGGAGTTTTTCTGGCTTATCTGTTTTGGTGTATGTTT
>NW_006351864.1:0-549 GCF_000327345.1 Myotis davidii
TATCATAAAAATCAACGAAGAGCTGGGAGCAATTAAACATATTTAAGTACTTAACCTTTCAGATTTTATTAAAGGAGAGATGGGGGTCTGGTAGTTTTGGAGTGGGAGGGGGTCAACAGAGATTAGGGGAAGATTAAGGGATAGCAAAATCTGTCTTGATTTCAAAGAAAGTTAAGGGTAGAAAGTTGAAAATAAAACTAGTTCAAATATTTCCATGACACCTTCAGGGTTAACAGCATCTAAGAGAATGTACCAACAAGGTGACATTTGTTAAGTATAACAGATGTAAAATGTGTAACATTCCACACGTGTAAAATGTCCCCTTCCAAGCAAAACCAACTGTAATTATGATATTATCAACTAATCCAATGTCTAATGAATCCAAAATGATGAAATACTATCTGAGTAGTATTACACACTTAGAAGATGGATCAGTAAAATTTGCTTCATGGAATTTACAATAAAAAAGAGGGGTGGCCCGGCCAGTGTGGCACAGTGGTTGAGCACTGACCATGCACCAGGAGGTCACCGGTTTGATTCCTGGTCAGG
>NW_006351865.1:0-549 GCF_000327345.1 Myotis davidii
TATGTGAATTATGAGAATTCAAGATTGCATGCATGTGTGTATTCTTTCACATACATGCTTGTTGAGGCCTTATAAATGTGCATAAGGATGGAATAGGATTGGTTGACCGGCAGGATATAGAGCTAAGCATAGAGATGAGATATTGGAGAATTACAGGCTGAAGAATTAGTGCTAAAGGTAAAGAAATAAAATATTGGGGGAGTATAAGATACTTTATAACTGGTATTATTTGGGCAGGGCAGGAAAACTTAGTTCATAAAAGTTTAGCTTTACATTAATATTTAATATTCAAGCCCTCATGTAAGAATATCAAAATCACTAGCAGACTGCTATATGTGTGTGGTTGAGGGTTGGAACAAGATTCAGACATGCTGAATATTTTTAAAAGCACTTAGCGGTCCTGTTCAATAAAATATTCTTCAGCCAAAAATTGCTGTTTCAATCCTGAAACATTGATGGTTAATGACCGTGGAGCTCTGGTTGCACACCCGAGACCTTTGTTAATAATCCTATTGTAGCCCAGTCGGCGTGGCTCAGTGGTTGAGTGTC
>NW_006351866.1:0-549 GCF_000327345.1 Myotis davidii
TTCTTTCTCAGTCAGACAATTAAATCTTACTGTGTGACATTCTGTCATTGATGTGGCAACAAAGAGAAAGGATCAGTTCAAGTTGAAGTCTCTGGGCTGATCCTTATAAGCTTCCTTGGGAATGAGTACAGTTAAATGGAAATGCTGCACTCTTTATCCAAGTAACAAAAATTAAGTGAGTCATTTAGCTGGCGTTTTGCAAGAGAGATTGAGCAGCTCAGAGTGGATGGATTCTTCTTCAGGGTTTTTCCTAGTGCAGAGGCACAGTTCACCATCGCAGGGAGGAAGCTGTGCAACAAAAATGTGAAACTCAAGTAGTTGTCGAAAGGGCATGGTTGTCTGAGTAATAACAGTCTCTAAATTTTGCCTTACACATTGGCATAATAATCCAAGGAAGTCATTAAGTGCTTATGGCACAGAAGTTGACACTTATGACACAAAACTTATTGGCACAGAAGTTGACCATTTCTACATGCTTCAACACCAATTTATAATATCTAGTCATGTCTGCACCTTCACATGAATAGCCCTTTGATAGTCATTTTTTTT
>NW_006351867.1:0-549 GCF_000327345.1 Myotis davidii
AAAGGGCCAGAAGGCTGAGAACCACTGATTTAGGATTTTGCATTATATACATAAAGTTTATAAGTAAGACTGGCCTAAACTTTTTCTTTCTCTTACTATCCTTATTAAATTTTACCACCTTCATAGTTGGGAAGTTTTCCTTCTTTTTCTAAAAATTTTATTAAACTATTCGTATAAAATAGAAGTGATGTGTTCCTTGACAGCTAATAGTCATGAGCCTTAAATGTTTAAAAGCATTATGGGCCTGGTGTGTTTTATCAACAAAAATTTTAAAACAAGTTGTTCCATTTGTTTAATGGTTGTATGTTCATATAGGTTTTCCATTTCTTCGTAAAAGCAATGTATCAGATAAAGAATATGTTAGGCTGCAGTACAATGTTGAATAGAACTGGTGAGAGCTGACACCCTTATCTTGTTCCCAATCTTAGGGGGAAAATATTCAGTCTTTTCATTTGCGTATTATGTTAGCTGTGGCTTTTTTGTAGACAGATACTCTTTCTTTAGTTGAGGAAGATGCCTTCTATTCTTAGTTTACTGAGAGTTTTTATC
>NW_006351868.1:0-549 GCF_000327345.1 Myotis davidii
AGTAAGTAAGAGCACATTGAGAAAACTTTTTGTTAATTAAAGAGCATGCCAAAATGTCATAATATGCAAGATTAATGATAGAATAAAAAGAAAAACTAGGCTGCTGAAGAATTAGAAAATTAATCTTGTTCTCTCATCTTGTTCAAAAGCTGTCCACTTTGCAATCATTAACCAATTCTGCTATCTTAGATAAAAGCAGTCCACTTCTGTAGTAGTTTCTGGTGGACTTCTAACAAATTTGAAGTTTCCTAACAGCACTGATATGTAGTTGTCATGAAAAATTATGTATGTCTTTTAAGCTGGAAATCAAAACTCAAAGGATAAACACTGTGGCTTTTGCTGTTGCATCAGTTGTTAATAATAACTGATAAGGGTCTTTTCCATTGTATTCAAGGTCAGTTTTTCTTGACATACTTTGCAGAAGACGAAATCTCCCTGTTTTAGATCATACAAAAGCTATTTAGGTGACAGTTTTGGATATGAAATTTGAATATATTTCTACTAAAGCTGGAGGTGGCATGTGGGTCTCTGGCAGTATCCTATGTAATA
>NW_006351869.1:0-549 GCF_000327345.1 Myotis davidii
CCTCTCTGAAATCAATAAAAATACATTAAAGATTTTTAAAAGTGATAATCCTCACTTCCCACCACCATATTAACCTTTTAGGGTTTTCAGTCCTTCTCCTCTTCTCTTCCCCTACATATACACCTTATATGCCAACCCCAAATAAGCTAATTAACACTCTGAATACAATCTAGGCATTGCAATCACAAGTTATGGGATCTGAAGACTGGGATTCAAATCCAGGTTTTCCCAATTAATTTCTGTGTGTTTTTGTTCTCTTCACTGAAGTGTGAAGAATAATTATTTCTTCCTGGACATGGGAAAATGGAAGGCACTATGAAGCTTAAATGAATTGAAGAATTTGAAGTTTATTGAACAGAATGGAAGCACAAGAAGCTACAATTCATCATTATGCTTCTTGCTCCCACCAAGCCTTTTCTTATGCTGTTAACTCCACACGGAGTGCAGTTTGATGCTTTCATATATCAAAATTATTTCTATTCTAACTCATCTTCGCAATTTTCCTTACTATGCAGAAGTACACCCATTGCACACCCATTGCAGTTTTTT
>NW_006351870.1:0-549 GCF_000327345.1 Myotis davidii
CAACACTCTATCCACTAAGCCAAACTAGCTAGGGCTCAAATATGTTTTTTAAAAAGACTAAAAGTACATTACCTGATACTAATGTTACACAAAGACACTATACGAAAACTACAGACCAATATCTCTTTGATTAGTAACGTGAAAATCCTTAATAAAAAACTGGCAAACTGAATGTAACAGTACACACTAAAAGGATCTTATGCTATGACCATGTAGGATTTATTCCTTGAATATAAGGATAGTTTAATACATAAAAATCAGTGTAATATATTATATTATTAGAATGAAGAAATATATGATCATCTCAACGCAGAAAAAGCATTTGACAACGTTTAACACCCTTGTGTTATAAAAACACTCAACAAACAAGGAATAGAAGAAAACATAATAAATGCCATATATGAAAAATCTATAGCTAATATACTCAAAGTGAAACAATGAAAGCTTTTCCTCTAAGAAACAAGACAAGGATACCCTACTTCAGCACTTCTATTCAACAACTATGGAAATTCTAGTCAGAGCAATTAGGCAAGAAAAAGAAATAAAAGG
>NW_006351871.1:0-549 GCF_000327345.1 Myotis davidii
CGTTGCAGACCGGCTTTCTTGCCGGTGGAGTGGACCAAGCTGACAGGGCAGCCTGAAACATTCAGCCTCTGGACATTTGTGGGAAGAATGAGGAAGCCTGAACCTGGAATTCTGCCCTTTGAGAACTAAAACAGGTGCTAAACACTTGGGCCCAGACCTCATTCCCAGGGCGACTTACCAGGATCTGAGGCCCAGAGGCAGGGTTCTGGCCTGGAGCTTCCCGTCTTTGCAGCCTGTGGTTCTGGGAACCCTCCCGATCCAATCCAGCTGGAAGAGGAAAGAGACTGTTAGCTTGCCTCTTCCACCTCATTACAGTAATTAAGTCAGCCTTCACCTGGGCCCAGAACAGCTTCAACTTGTTGTTTTATCCATTCAATTGACCACCTCCGGTGGCAAATCACTAGGCTCAGTGTGAACCATGGACATGAACAAGACTTGGTCCTTGGAGTTTACAGGGAAGCAATGTGTAATTAAATACTTAGGTTCCTGTCCCTGCCTTAAGGCCTTTGCATTGGATGTTCCTTCCTGGAATGCTCTTCCCCAAAGTCT
>NW_006351872.1:0-550 GCF_000327345.1 Myotis davidii
TGGGAAAATATATTAACTTTAGCACATTTATCACGAGTTCTCTTGATTCTATAGCAAAGTAGCTTTTAAAATGATAACTGCAGATCACTCTGTAGCCCACACTAAGTGACCCCAGGATGCAGGCAATGGCTGACCTTGGCCTGCACCCAGCTCCACTCAGGAGGCCCCAGAACCAATATACCAGGTGGCCAGCTTCTGACCATACCTGAGTACTACCCAACTACCTCAATGAATGACACCCATAGGGCAGACTGGGCAGGTCCCAGAGCACTGATAAAGTGTATCCTGCCCTGTAGGGTCAACCCCTGCACAACAGCTCCTTCACTGTAGTCAAGGCCAGTCCTCACAACCAATCTGCTTGTGGGTCAGTCCCTTCCATTGACATGTCAACAGCAATCAAGACTCAACTCCAACAGAAGGGACACACTCAGCCCAGGTGACCACAGAGACTGTGCCGTGGGCTTCACAGGACACTGTCGGAAGTCCTCTATAATCCTACTCATTCTATATAATCATGTGGTGTTAGGCTGGACATTTTGGCAGAAAAAGG
>NW_006351873.1:0-549 GCF_000327345.1 Myotis davidii
TGCTTATATGGTAACAAGACATTAACCTGAGAACATTGAATGGATTCAAATCAAGAATGTCTAGGCAGTAGCAGAAGTGTTACTAATGATATAAAATAAATTTTCACTACGTCTAGTCTGAGAAACAACTAGCAAATGTCTGTCCTAAACTTTTTCTTAGTTTCATGGTGCAGTTTAGAGAAATGGATGTTCTGGGAAGTACTGTAAGTTAGTGTTTCATAGCATTTCATAGACATTTATACATGTAGCTTGAACTCTGTCTCATTATCATCAAGTATAAGTGGCTGTTTTTTTGTTAGCTTCAATCTTGTATCACATGCCCTTTTCTTGAACTTCATGGTTTCCCATAAGAGATTTGGTGCATTGCAGGAGCATACCTATAATTTCACTTACCACCTGTCAACCCCATACTAACGGTGTGCCTTTGGGCAAGTTTCTTCACCTTTCGAAACCTCATTTGTAAAATAGACATGGTTGTACTAGCTTCTGAAAGTTATTCTGAGAATTAAATGATCTACATACTATCTAATAAAAGAGTAATATGCAAAT
>NW_006351874.1:0-550 GCF_000327345.1 Myotis davidii
CTGAGCCAAACCAGCTAGGGCCAGCTTGACTGAATTTTAGACTGATTTCTTCCTGCCTTTAGGCCCTGACATCCCTTTTCCTAAAGCACTTACTTGAGAAAAATTGCAATTATAAATTTGTTCTCGGCCCCTTTGGGATATAAATCTTCTCCCCGACTAACTACCAGCTTTATACTCTATAAATGTCTTTGTTAAGGACCTGTGAGCCATCATTTAGAAATGCAATCATTGAAGGCAATAAGACCCCTGTCTCCCAGTCTCTGCGAAGAGTGGGAGCCGAACTTCCATATACAACAATTGACAGACACAGTTGGCCTGATCATATTGACCAACTACCCCTTATGTCTTCTGGTACTCTTTCCTTGGCTCACCCAGCTTTTAAAAATCCTTCCCCCTTTTGTTTCAGTAGAGTTGAGTTCAATTTTTCTCCCCTATTGCAATAGCCTTGAGTAAAATCTTCCTTGTCTATTTAACTCCATCCAGCACAATTTTTCTTTGACCATTGAGAGCTCATGGGTTATTTGGTAAATGGATTAAAACAGTACTACTG
>NW_006351875.1:0-550 GCF_000327345.1 Myotis davidii
ATTTCTAGGAAGATAAAACAATGTAAGTGAGGCATGAAAGAGCACGATGCATTCTCTGAACTGGGGTTGTCCGGTGTTGCAGTGGTTGACAGTGAGGAAGAGCATGTGAAGCAGGAGAGAAATCCAGTCAGGAGCCAGATAATGTCAAACACCCCTTTCTAGTGGTGCCAGGGTGCTCCCTCTTAAGCTTAGAAGTGGCAAATCCAAGCATCCCAGACCTTTGGACCCCAGCTTTTCTGTTCTTCCCAGACAGATACAATGAGCCTCCTAACCCTGTGACAAATGCCGTCTTCCCCCACCCACCCTTGGTCCCTTTCCCCGGCTTCCCCAGTTCAGCCTTCGGCCCTGTCCCTCTATGGACAAGGGGACTCCTCCACATAGTATACTGGCCACTCGGAACTCTTTTAGAAAATCGAGGTCACTTTATGCTTCAACCCTGCAGAGCCCACAGGATTCAAACAGAGGCCTCTTTCCAAAAGCAGGGATCCAGCTCTTGGAGTTCCTCCCAACCCCCATGCTGCTGTTCCCCCATTGGCTGCATCTGGGGAAA
>NW_006351876.1:0-550 GCF_000327345.1 Myotis davidii
CTCTCTCTCTCTCTCTCTCTCTCCATTCTTCTGACACCCTTTCCCTTCCCTCAGGCCCCTTCTCACATGTGTAGCCTAAGCATGGCTTTACCCACTCTCCTCTTTGGTTAGTGCTCAGCTTCCCCTCATTTTTCACGAACACAAATCACTTTAAAATTTATTTTCCTTGTTGCTTTCTCTTAAAACATTACCCAGCCCAGCAATGTTATTTAATAAACATCAACTTCTATTATTATTTTACTTCTACCCATTCCAAACCCTAGGGAACTCAGAATCTAGAATTTTCTCTTACATCAGTTATCTATGCTATATTTTAAGTTGACCTAGAGCCTTTCAAGACCTCCAATTATATCTGACTTATATAGAGCTACTTACAGGCATGTTGTGATGCCACATAAATTCATACCACAGCTTCCTTGTTGTTTGTGCTCATCTTTGCCTTTCAACTTTTATTTTTATTTGAATACACAAATTTTACCTCTCCAACATACCTTCCTTACACATCCCAAGCCATAATGTGTAGGGCGCAGCTATAGGGTTAAGCCTCAGA
>NW_006351877.1:0-550 GCF_000327345.1 Myotis davidii
TCCATTCTCTCTAAAAAGCAATGAAAAAATATCTTCGGGTGAGGATAAAAAATAAATAAATAAAAACAGTGCGGTATTTGCTAAACTTCTTAACCATGATGAATGGATTTATACCTTATCTCATTTTGGGAGTTTTCTGCCATGCTCACTCCAGACCTCGGTACCAATGCAGTGCTTTATGTATAACAAATGCCAATACTAAAAGAAATAATTTTCTTAGTGTGGAGAACGTCATTTATCCTCATCAAATAAGACCCCAAAATTAGCTGATTCCATTGGCGTTAGCTACATGAATTCCTTCTGAAGTTATGGTAGGAGTGAGGTTATGGGATAGAAGATGATCTTGACTTTCTAATAGGAAAAAACATTCAGCTGGAAGACCTTGCATGACCTTGAAGTGACCTTAAGTAAATAACAGCCTCTTGGAACATCTTCTCTTCAAAAAGGGCTTGATAATACCTACCCTTCATTCCTCGTGGGGTTATACTTTTATATTTTAAAATAGTTCCCTATTATATGTGGTTTTGCTTTCCATGGTTTCAGTTACCTG
>NW_006351878.1:0-550 GCF_000327345.1 Myotis davidii
AGGGTGTGGCATCTTATCTCCCATCCAAATACGGCCCCCAAAGGGAAACCTCACTTTAAAGATGGCATTAAACTTTTGAAACCACTGAGGCACCAGTGCCAAAAATTTGCCACCCAAGGTTATAACATACTGAGTTGTACACGGGGAATCCTAAATAATTGACATTCCTCAATGTGGCTTATCTAAACCCAACAAGTACATTATTCACCTGAAGGACATAGAATGATTCACTCCTCTCATGCTTCACAAACACTTACAGATAATTACGCTGGGCAAAGAGGTAAGTGCGTGTCTACATAGAAGCCAAGTGACTTCTTGCTGACAGAGTTGCATGTCTGTGGCATGAATAAAAATATGAAGAGTCATTTGGAGAAATGAGTTATTTGACATTAATGATGTTTTCCAACCCACTCATGATTGCTTTCCATTTGCAATTGCCATTAATAAAGGAAAATGTTCTATGTTTAGTAGGAGTGATTCCATAGGAAATCTAATAGTTAACAGAAGCATCTAAGCTGTTTACATCTTCCAATTGTGTTAAGATGGCAAT
>NW_006351879.1:0-550 GCF_000327345.1 Myotis davidii
AACGTTAAGAGTATCTTCCAAATTCCTCCAAATATCCCTCTATTCACCTTAAGGTTTCCCTGGAACAATGTTCTCAAAGTGCCATCTTTGGAACAGCAGCATCAGCAGGTACAGAACCCTCACTTTGACAAACTGGAGCAGCATGTTGGAGATAGGACCCAGGGTTCTGAGCTCTTACAAGCCCTCCAGGTGACTCCAGTGTAGACCAAATTTGAGAATTTCTGTGTTAGAATAGCAAAGATAATTCTAATACAAACAGCACACAAGAATAAGAAAAATCTAGGGTTAAATTTAAATCATTATAATGAATAAAAAATGTCAACAATTACTAGAGCCCAAAGGGGGGGCCAAAATATGAATAATGCATTCATTTAAAAACATTTATTAAGCGTTTGTGATGTATAAGTTCCTAGGGCTATGCATATGTGAAAAGCAATACTCTTCAAGATAATACAAATATAGAAGGGCAAAATGAAACACAAATACTACACAAGAAAACTATAATTATACATTTTACTAATATATACTAATAAAAGGGTAATATGCTAAT
>NW_006351880.1:0-550 GCF_000327345.1 Myotis davidii
AACATGGAACAAAAAAAAGAACATGGAACAGTAACAGCTAATAACAGAGTGTCAATATACATGCAAGAAAATGTCACAAAACTAGCAATTACTATGTGATTTTGGGTCAAGTTACTTAACTCTTCCTAAATTTCCTCATAAACAATGGTATGTACTTCATAAGGTTATGGAAATAATTAAATGAGTAAAGCACATAAAATAGGGCCTGATACAGAGTAAGCACTATAAAATAATTTTTCATGATGATAGTAGTTTTGATGTGCCTCAAAGTGATGAAGGGGGAAAAAGACAAATATAACCATAAAAGAATGGAGCTAAGAATTCAAAGTGGTTCATAGAGTTCAAAATTATGGGAATAATAAAGGCAAAAGAAAAACGAGGGCATTACTTTCTATTATTCCTTGCCCTTTCAAGTACTCTCTCCCAATCCAGGAGTACAGAAGTCAAATGAATCAGAGCTATATTGTCAATTTGCTGTTAAAGAATGAGAAATTGGAACCATTTATATTTTTCTCAAGATCCACATTTCCCAGCTTAGTGTCATTTTTTT
>NW_006351881.1:0-550 GCF_000327345.1 Myotis davidii
ACCTGAAACCAATACAAAATAATATTGAAAATTTAAAAAACATAAAGAGGCTCTATTGTTCTCACTATTTTTAATCTAATGGCAACAATGACAGAACTGGCTTTGAATATTGTCTCCTGTGTCAGCTTTAATATTTGTGGTAAAAGGTCTTTGAAAATAATATCTAGAGTTTACTAATATATAAGCCAGATGTCAGGTAGAAGACTCCATGCCTCTAGGAAATGCCTGATCTTGATTCAGTGATCACCATCTCTCCATTGTCCCAATGATACATGAAAACAAGCTCCTTGCCAAGATTTCAGCACATTCTTGAGGATTTGACTTTCATGACTCCCTTCTCACCTTGAGCTCCTATCTCCCAGTTTATCAATTCAAATGCTACTCCACAGTGACCTCAAAATAATACTCAGTCTCCCTTCAGTCTCTACTAAAGAGTCCATACACACAAGCTTCTCACGAGTCACATTAACTTTACATAAGATGGATTCCTATAATAGCAAAGCAAACAACTTTATAGTAATACTAGAGGCCAGGTGCATGAAATTCATGC
>NW_006351882.1:0-550 GCF_000327345.1 Myotis davidii
TCTATATAGATTTAAGTCTATTATGGAAATTTTTTGGCCTCCAGTCCTATTCATACCCCACCATCTCTACAGGCCTCACCTACCTGAATGGTGCTTTCATCTTTAAATATTATATTTTGCTTTTCAGATACATTTTAGAAACTGTTTTCTCCTTTCTACTGCCTCCCACTCTCTGATACTTTGACCTCTATTTCTCCAAGTTAATTTCTGTTCTATTTCATTCTACTCCTGTCATCATGTATAATTGATTTGTCCAGTTTTCTGAGTATCTGTGCTGAAAATCAGAGGAGGTTGGGGAGGGAGTTACTGAATACTAATTTTCAAGGCCTAGATTCACCAGCACTTTGCTATTTTCCCAGGTTCACACATGGGTTTTCTTGGACTCACATTCACCTTGGAGGCTATGAGAACTTTGCCCAGTATACCCTGTTGTTCTCAGATCTCTCCACTCAGGTTTTAGCTTAGAGTAAGCTATTTCTCCCCATGGAAATATTTATTACATATGTTCTTTTCCTCCTTGGTTTGTAGACTATGCTATAATATTTTTGCC
>NW_006351883.1:0-550 GCF_000327345.1 Myotis davidii
AAATAAAGTCATTGTTAGCCCTAACCGGTTTGGGTCAGTAGTTATACCGTTGGCTCAGGGACTGAGGGTCCCCGGTTAGATTCTTAACAAGGGCACCTACCTGGATTGTAGGCTCTATACCTGGGCCCGGTTGGGGTGCCTGTGGAAGGCAACCAATCGCAGTGTCTTTCACACATTTCTGTTTCTCTCCGTCCCTTCCACTCATTCTAAAAAGGAAAGGAAAAATATCCTGGGTTGAGGATTCACAATAATATATATAATTTATTTTAAAAATATAAAACAATGATTGCTATTCATGTAATTGTTGCCATTGTTTTCTGGTTGTTGTTGTTGCTTTTAATCTTCTTCCATTCCTTTCTTATTCTACTGCTATGTTGATTTTGTGTAGTGTTATATTTGAATTCCTTCCTCCTATTTCTTGTGTATGTCTTGCAAGGTTTGACTTGTGATTAAATGGACCCTTCACTTATGACACTCTATGAATTGACAGTTGGAAATCCTTGATGAAAAAATAAACCAAAATTAAACTCCTTTCTCATCGAATCAAGAC
>NW_006351884.1:0-550 GCF_000327345.1 Myotis davidii
AAGACTCAATGATAAGATGAGACTATGGGGAAACTCAAAGGCATTATTCATACATGACTATGAAATTTATTGCCAAAACTGGGATACTTCTGAAAGTGAAAGGAGGTACTGTTAATTGCGTAAACCCAGGACTATATAGTCACCTTAATTATTAGTCAGATAAAAGACCACGTAATTGCATGACTTTACCCCAATCTACTCTCCATTCTTAAAGTTAGAGAGTTGGATGTGGTCTTTGCAGTTGTTTTCTTGGCAAAAGCTTCTCAACCACTGTTAGTAATCTTGCAGTCAGAATCTGCCCTTAATGCATTTTGACTGTCTCTGCAATGCCTACTATTAATACCATGTAGTGAATATAGTAGGTTCCTCAGAAGATAACTTTGAATGATTAAATGATATAGTTTCTCTGTTAACACAGTTATTCCCAGGTGGATCGTTGCTTGGAGCATCATCCTGTGCACCGAACGGTTGTGGGTTTGATTCCAGTCAGGGTTTATACTATACTTAGGTTGTGGGTTTGATCCTCAGTAAGGGGTGTGCAGGAGGCAAC
>NW_006351885.1:0-550 GCF_000327345.1 Myotis davidii
AATCAAAACAGTATGGTATTGACATAAAAACAAGAATATAAAACAGTGGAACAGAAAAAAGAGCCCTTAAATAAACTCATTGGATATATGATAAACTAATCTCTGACAAGGGCATTAAGAACACACACTGGGAAAGGCAGCCTCTTCAATAAATGGTATTGGGAAAACTGAATATCCACATGCGAAAGAATGAGACTGGATCCCCAGTCACACCTCTCACAAAATTTAACTGGAAGTGGGTTAAGGGCTTAAATGTAAGTTCTGAAAGCACAAAAGTCTTAGAAGAAAACACAGAGAAAACCTCCTTGACATTAGTTTTGGCAATGATTTTTTGGATAAGACACCCAAACCACAGGCAACAAAAGCTAAAATAAACAAGTTGGACTTCATCAAACTAACAAGTTTCTGCATAGAAGAGGTTAGGACATTAAAGGCAACCTAAAGAATGGGAAAAAGATTTGCAAAACATATATCTGTTAAGGGGTGGATATCCATAACATATAAAGAATCCATACAACTCAATAGTAAAAAAGAAATAATCCAATTAAAA
>NW_006351886.1:0-550 GCF_000327345.1 Myotis davidii
TTTTTTTTTTTTTTTTTTTTTTTTTACCTCAGACAATTGCATCTCTGGATCCAGCTTTGTAATCTCTTCATTCAGACTTGGATTACTTCTTGCTGGCGGTATAAATTTTGGTTTTTTGAAGGGTTTCCCCTGCAACTGACTTGGTGCTGCAGATCGTCTCATGTTCAGCAGTACTAACCTGAAAAATACCCAAAACAAAAATCTCCCATAAGTCTGATTAGATTCAGGTCTTTCTGCCTCGGTTTCCGTGGTGAGTGGGGACATTCACATTGTGCTGGATAGCCCTTATACAGTTTGAGGGGTTAGCAGTGGAGGGCACTCTCTACTGTTTCTTATTCAAGGGCAAAATAGATCTCTATTAACACAATCTTAGAGCAAATTAATGGTTTTAATCAAAATTGGTTTGTAACTATGTGTGCTTGAGAAGCAGTATTTACCAATAGCAGTGGTCAATACAGATTCTGTCTAAATAAGTCATGTCAAAATAACCTCACTAACCTCATCTCCTTTAAAATAGGCCAACAGAGTATTACATGTCCCTGGATACATA
>NW_006351887.1:0-550 GCF_000327345.1 Myotis davidii
TGTTTTTGAAAACTCCACACTATTTTTCATAATATAAGTGGAAGAGCCACTTAGAGTTGTTTTGATATTTACATTGGTAAGAGGCAAAATGACTTTTGATGCCATAGCTTTATATTAGAAATTTTGCCAATGTTGTTTAATTGAATTGTGTTTTTCTCATCCCTTGTTTAAATATGCTTTATTGTTAATTTTGGATGATTGGTAGTGTATGAATAATTCTTATTATTTTGGCTTTAATTTCTAGAGCTCCCTAGACTCTCTGATAAATAGTTAATTATCTGTAAACATTTACCTGTATTAAGAAGATAGATATTCAACACAATCATGATAAAGAAGAATCATATTGACTATGTAGTCTCATCTGTAAAATTAATAATAACCTTTGAGCCCTGAGACAATATTTCTAAAATAAATGAAGACCAAGCTAATAACAATATCAACTAGACATTCCATTCACCTACTAAACAACAGTTGGTTGCTTCTGCTATAAATACCCATGTGCAGGTCTTTGTGTGGGCATAGTTTTCAACTCCTTTGGGTAAATACCAAA
>NW_006351888.1:0-550 GCF_000327345.1 Myotis davidii
TGAACAGAATTGAAAGGTCAATGGTGATAATGTCCTTTTTTTTTTCTGTCTCAGGCACAGGTAGCTTATAGCTAAACTTCTAGTCTCTAACCTTGACCACAGCAATTAATCACCATGTTCACAGAATCTAGAAAAGCATCTAAAATCGCATTTGTGCTCAATAAATTATTGAATTGAATTCATTGATAGGTCTTTAGTAAATGAGTTGAAGAATTCACCTTTCTCCCAGCAGATGTCGCTAAATTTAAGGCTTAGTTTAGCTACTAGTATAAACTGATACTTACTTTCAAATTGTAAAGTTTTGCCTTGTAGTCTTGTAAATTTCTTTATCACTGCTTGTAGTAGTTCTTTGGCTTGTTCCAAATTGTGCATTCTATTCTTATTTTTTTCATGAGTGGCTTGTGTTTGCTGTACTCACAGATGATGATGTGGTAATAACAATGGCTGACACTTATAGAAGGCTTCCATGTGCCAGGTGCAGGGCTGAGCACTTCATCTGCATTAGCTCAGTTAAGACTCATGACAGTTCGATAACCTCCATTTTATTAAT
>NW_006351889.1:0-550 GCF_000327345.1 Myotis davidii
GAGAGAAACATCAACATCAATTGGCTGCTTCCTACTTGCCTCCCACTGGGGATCCAGCCTGTAACACAGGGGTGTGCCCTGATCAGGAATTGAACCTGTAAGATCTGGGTGCATTGGACGACACTCAACCAACTAAGCCACACTGGCTGGGCACCACTTTGTTTTCTTTCATGTCAATTCTTTATTTATCAGTTGATTCTCTCTTGGTTCTAAGGACAGCCAGCATCTGGAAGAATACTACCAGGTTTCCTGGGTAAGTGTCCTTGTCTCTTCTCTGCATTCTGTGGTTGAAACATATGGCTTCTCTGTGCACAGTTATTTACCCCAAACTCCTCAAGTTATCTCTAATTAAGACTCACCATGATTCAATAATCTGACATTTTAAAAGAATCATATGATATTCCAATGAAGCTATCATTTCCAATAATATTTAAGATAACTGTTTTGCCCCCCAAAAAACATGTACTAATTTTACATGGTGATGAAATTGTTCCATATTATTTACCAACATTTCATATTGTGTTGTATCATATTTAAAATTTTAAGAAAA
>NW_006351890.1:0-550 GCF_000327345.1 Myotis davidii
TGGCTTGTTTTGATGTATAGTGGCCGTGCGACTAGAAAGTGATGGGAAGTACCTAGACTAGTACCGCACACTCGTAGATGCTAAGTAAGTATTTGTTGGAGACCTGATAAAAATCACAGGTTCTCTTCTTATTTATAATACCTCAGGGTCTGGGAGCTTCTAGAAGGAAGACCAGGTCTATGTTTTACTCATTCCTTGGCATCCTGACTTCTCTCACCTCTGTCTCCCATGGTAATGCAACATGTACTGAATGTCAAAGTAGAAGTCTTTAAACTCATTTGATTAGATATCCCCATTCATACAAAGCAGTTTGAGCACACGTGCTCAAGATAGACACATTTATAAATTATATACATGTACTAGTATATGCCTATGTTGAAGATACGTGCTCGGATTGTTTTATAATGATAATAGAAAGTACACATAATAGCAGTGCTAAAATAAGAAAAATGAAAAGCAATGTTTTAAAATGCATTGATAACCATGATGGCTTCATATTCACATTAGCTAATATTTAAAAAGATATGTGGACGAAAGGGGACACATGCTA
>NW_006351891.1:0-550 GCF_000327345.1 Myotis davidii
GCTTATAAGTACACCCTTCTTATATAACCACAGTGAAATCATCAAAATCAGGATATTACCATTGATATATTACTACCATCTAATCCTCTGACTCCATTCAAGCCAGTTATCCCAAAAATTCCTTTAGAACTGAAGGTTGCAGTTGTAGAATCATTTGGTTATCCTTGCATTTTCATCTCATTCAATTTGAAACAATTCCTCAACTTTTTCTTGTCTTTCACACTTTTAAAGATAACAAGTAATATATTATTTTATGGTAGAAAAACAACAACATGTAACATCTTATTTACCATAAGGGAAAGTAGTCTTAATGAGTTTACCAATTTTCTTAACTATATCTTCTTGAGTTGAGGTATCATCTTATTTCTGTACTACAGGCCTGGCCCACAAATTTGTGCGTGGGTGGGGTCTCTCGGCCTGGCCGGTGAGTGAGGCTTATGGGTGGTGGGGACCAGCCAGCTGGAGGAAGGGACCCTGGCAGGGGCAAGGGACTGTGGGAGGTTGGCCAGCTGGGGGAGGGCCACAGGAGGTCGGCTGTGGGAGCACACTG
>NW_006351892.1:0-550 GCF_000327345.1 Myotis davidii
AAAAAGCATCCTCTGTCAAACAGTCCACCTATTCAAAGAAACCTGTTTGCCTGCTTGTTGTTTGTGAGCATTCCATTCAGGCTTCATTTTTGTTCCCACGTGTCATTTTAATAGACAGTAATCCCCATCATTTGGTTTCACAGTAGGAGATGTTATATCCTCTAGAATATCTGCCAAAGGGGGGGAAAAGGCAAACTATGCACATATTTGGCCAAGTTCTTATTAGTTCTAAATGTGGAAGAGTAGAAACACAATTGGAATATGCTGAAAACTCTCTGCTAGGGTGAGTCAGCTCCTGCAGAGAGTTTTCTCTTATTTATTATCCCACTATCTGCATTCTAGTTCATCTCTATTTAAGTCTAAAGACAATTAATTCTTGATAACTATGTTTATCTGATCTTCCCTTTCACGCTTTCTTTCCAGCTGATAAAAATAAAACAAAAACAAAATATTGAATTTAGTGAATTTCCATGTTTTGGTTGTAGCTTAATTATGGAATTAATACCTTCTTTTAGTGGGCTGCTGAGTCTTGGTCTGCCAAATTGGGGAG
>NW_006351893.1:0-550 GCF_000327345.1 Myotis davidii
TGAAATCAATAAAGAAATATAATTTTTAAAAAAAGAAACTCTGTGACTTTGATCAGTCACTTCACCTCATCTTTGCCTCTATCATTTCATCTGTAAAATGGGAAAGTTAATAATTTTTTATCTATGATTCCAATTTTGGTCCTGAATAGGCAGATACTTGTTCTTGGGATTCTAGCCCTAGACAAAATTTGGGCAGCAAGAGTAATGCTCCATCATTCCCAGGTTGCTGAGAGCACAGAAACCCTAGACCCCATGAGCTGCATCTCAAAAATATATCAAAGATATATATCCCACCGTTGCCCACTGTCATCTCTCATTTGTTATTGCCTTTTGATTGGTCTCCCTGTTTACATTTTTGCTTTTCTTCAATCCGTCCTCCCCCATCAGTCAGGGATATTTTTTAATGATTTTTAACCATTCAATTATAGTTGATATGCACTATTATATTAGTTTCATGTGTACAACACAGTAGTTAGACATTTATATAACTTATGAAGTGACCACCCCAATAAGTCTAACACCTGGCACCATACATAGTTATTACAATATT
>NW_006351894.1:0-550 GCF_000327345.1 Myotis davidii
AATCTTGAGTGAATTTTGGGACACCCTATATAAGCAGGAGAGAGCAACAGGGACTCCTGGCAACAGAGCTACTGAGACTGTTAATTATTCCTTGTTTCTTTTATGAGGAGTTTTCACAAAAGTTAAAATATATGGTATTCTTCAAAATGGTGGGGACAATGAGGAAAAAGACCAAATCTAATCAAGCCAAGTTGAAAGCTATGTGGGTAAAGACTTCAGTGATATGCCTGTAATTAATCCTGAGGCATTTTTCAGTGAAAAATAGGAACTACAAGAGAGCATCATTCTGTTCTTCCTTTTAAAAACGTCATAAAAGTTGATATTGTTTACATCAGTTTCCTTTATTGTTTCAATTCATTGCAAATTCAAGTAACTTGTCTTTATTTAAAAGAATTTCTACATCACTGTATATGTAAATATGAAGATATCAATATATACTCACACACAGAAACACATCCTAATGACAGCTCACTTGAACTCAAGATCACTTGCTCGTTGCACAGCTCTCTGAGGAGAGAACCGCTTTTGCAGAGAACACCAGAGGAGGGCA
>NW_006351895.1:0-550 GCF_000327345.1 Myotis davidii
AACTCAGGCATGTGCCCTGACGGGAATTGAACCAATGACCTCTTGTTGCATGGGTCAAGAGTCCACACTCAACTGCTGAGCCACACTGGCTGGGCTCCACATAAATCAAACTTAACATGTCAGAAACATGTTAAGATCAAACTTAATAGTCAAATCAAACTTAACATGTCAAAAACACATACAACCTGGTTCTTTTCTCATCTCACAATCTGATTAAATGGCATCACCATCTAACCAGTTGTTTAAGCCAAAAACTTAGGAGACATCATTGATTTTTCTCCCTTTTTGTCTTCCTTAATTTCCAACTAACTGGCATGTTTTGTCTGTAATACTTCCAAAAGTATCATGGATTTGCCAACTTTTCCCCATCTCCTTTGCTACCACTTTGGTCTAAAGCATCATTATTTCTTGCTTCAACTACTGGCCCCTCCTAAACCACAGAACCCTTTCATTCTCCTGCTGTCGATAAGCTCCAGTGACACTGGCTGCCTTTCTGTCCCTCCAGCATGCCCAGCCCTTTCTTTGCAGTTTTTGTTTTGTTTTGTTTTGT
>NW_006351896.1:0-550 GCF_000327345.1 Myotis davidii
CTAAAAATCAATAAAAACATATTTAAAAAATGTTGTAAAAGACTGATGTCACAAATTTAGGCAGAACTATACAGTGATATGTGGGTATTGCTTTAAAATAGTACGTTTGTGTAATTTGTTAATATAGCAATAGAAAACTAAAATAGAAGTGGAAATCACTGCATAATATTCCTTTGAGTCATCTCTAACAGTTGAGGATGGCTGCAGTAAATCCCTAACCCATTGTTCTGTTCTAGCCTGGTCATCCACTTTTCCTGTTTATGTTTGTTGGATGAAGTCAGTAGTTAGGAGTAAAGGCTTTGGTGTCAGGCTGCTTGGTCATTCCGCCAAGAACTAGAGGGTGATTTTGGACAAGTTACTTAATCACACTAAGCTTTAGTTTTCTCACCTACAAAATGGGAAGTGGTAGGCAAAAAGTTGGTCCCCCGAAGACATCTATGCCTTAATTCCTAGAACTTGGGAGTATGTTACATTACATGGCAAAATAAACTTTTCTGATAGAATTAAGGACAGGGACCAGAACAGAGTGATTATCCAGTAGATTTTTTTT
>NW_006351897.1:0-550 GCF_000327345.1 Myotis davidii
TAAAGCCTGAGGTGGTCCTCCCACCAGAAGCCAGGAGCTACCTCCCATTAGGGAACTGAGAAGCCAGGTGCAGATGGCCCTGCAGAGACATGGTTCGGATAATACAGAAACGTGGCCCTCCCTGAGCGGCCTCCATGCCCCAGGCACCCAGGGCACAGCTTAGGGCACATCATTCTTCTCTCCCCTCTCTCCTCCCCAGTATCTGCCCTTCCCCTTCCCTAGATTTCCACACAGCTCAGACTTCATCCTCTCCTCATTGGCCAATGGGCCCAGCCCCCTCCCCAGTCTCCTTGCATCCAAGTCAACAGCATCCAAGTGGTCTTCTCTAGAGCGAGATGTCCAAGCTTAGTTTGGGTCACAACACTCAGCTGCTCAAACACCTTCCCTGGCCCCTGGACGCCTCAGGATAAAGATCATACCCCACTTTGTGGCTTGTTAACGGCCCAAAGATCTCACCCCTGCTAAGCCCTCTCACTTCACTTCTCCTCACTGTTTCACACACTCTGCTCATTCCAGCCTCCTGGCCTTTAGCAAACGGTTCTACCTACCT
>NW_006351898.1:0-550 GCF_000327345.1 Myotis davidii
CATAAACCAAAGGCAGAAGAAGCTGAATAGAACTATGGTCAAAAATAGTAGGCAACGCTAAGTCCCAAAAGGAGCTGACAAGTGTCAGCCTGTTAATATCAAGTCATTTCAGACCACAGGGTAACACAGGGAAGGCCCCTCCACTGCTTGGAAAAGATACTAGTCACAGCAAATGAAACTATCATTCACAGACTCTGTATTTGCAAATTTTACTAGATAAAAATTTATTTCTCACCCTCCAAATCAATACCCAAGGAATTTTGTAATTATTCAAGGATGTGCAAAGAGCAGGAAAGTTTTTGAATCGTCCAACATGCACGTGTTTCCAGCGGAGGTTGAATGAGGCAACATCTGCCTTCACAGTTCAGCTCTCATACTGTAAACAAGTGTCCTTCTTCTGTCTATTTAGTGCCATGTTCTTTGCATTTTTGTGGGTTTTGTTGGTAATTTCACTGTTTCAAACAGCCCCCAGGTGCAGTGTTGAAGTGCTATCTAGTGTCTGCAAGAGCAAGACTGAAAATACATGAGTTAGAAGAGCTTTCTTCAGGCA
>NW_006351899.1:0-550 GCF_000327345.1 Myotis davidii
AGTGAATAAATGAATGCCCTCAGCAGCCTGGGGCCTTCACCCCCAGCACAGCGAGCACCACAAGCCCCGGGAGCTGGGCAGGTGCACAGCCTGAGCTGCGTCTGGAGAGACCCAGTGAGGCTGAGAGCTTGCACCTCCGCTCTCATCCTGGCCTGCTAGAAGCCTGGACGCAGCACAGAGCCCATGCGGCTTTGGGGCAGGGGTCATCAGAGTCCTTCCAGGCAGCCCTGGGCGGCGGGGGCACGGGTTGCAGCTCATTGCCCCACCGTCCCACGTGGGCGTGGAGCAGCAAGGAGGCTGGCATGCACCGCGGCTTCCTGTGACCTCCAGTCCCTTCTGCTTTTGGTGCCTTGTTTACTCTGACCGAACTTTCTCCTCTTGAGCATCCAGTGAAATACCTGGGTGTGGGCGGGGCAGGAAGGCGCCCAGGGCAGGGAGGCACCCCAGGCGTGCAATCCGCCAGCTGTTGCAATACTTCTTGAGAGGCTGTTATCTATTTCCCTTTTCAAGGCCCGCCCACCCCCAAGCCCACCCTGGCTGCCACAGGCTC
>NW_006351900.1:0-550 GCF_000327345.1 Myotis davidii
GTTCCAAAGGATCACTGGGTTTGCACTGTGGGGTTTGCAATGGGCTGTAGGAGAGTTGGAAGGACGGAGGCCAGGTAGCATAGCAGTGGCGCAGACAAAATGGATAGTCCTTTGAGTAAGAGGATGAGGTGGAGAAGTTGACAACTGGTAGGAATGGGATGCATTTTGAAGGTGCATTTAACAGGCCTTGCTAATGGCATGGATGCAGGGGTGAAGGAGTGAGGCGTACCTAGGCCTGACAAGAAACTGCTAGAAGTCATCCACAGAAGGGAGCAAGGAAGTCTGGGAAGAAGTCATCTGATGGGAGAGGAACCAGGAAGTGGTGGACATACCCCCTGAGGACTCTGCCCCAGGGAATCATACCCTTGGATGATCTGCGTCACTGAGGGTGAGCAAACGTGCCTTGCTTCTCACCAGATAGAGTGGACATTGGTGACAGGCGTGGATGGCGTGCCCGTGATTACACGACATGACAGAGACGAGATGGGAAGCGTGCAGATGAATGAGATGGGGCTGACCTCCCACTTCCTCCTCAATTGCCAGAAAGACA
>NW_006351901.1:0-550 GCF_000327345.1 Myotis davidii
CCGGAAGGACATCCGGTCTAATTAGCATATTATTATTATAGATGGAAATGTGCCCAGTATCTTAAATCTGAAAAGCCAATACAGGGTATGGTTTAATTTTCATTAACTAAAACAGGAAACAATCCTCTAAAACAGAATTGCCATTCCCAACACCCAAGTATTTTGGGGATCTCCTCTAGAAATTAGATGTAATGAAGGAAGAAAGGGATAAGGAAAAGTGTGTATTCATTTTAATGGTTTGTCTGTCATTTCCTATTTATCCATACAAGGAATATTAGGTATTGGTGATTGTATTTATATGGCTGACTGCAGGACACAAATTCTACTGGGAGCTAAGCTTTTAGCTGAATCTCAGAAGAAACTTCTCCCATAACTTTCATAAGCAAACTAAGGAAGGAGGCAGGCAAAAGAGGAAAAGTGTAAATCCATCTCAGGTTCTAATTCTGACACTGATACTCCATAACTTCATGACCTGAACCAATCACCTAAGGAAACTAAAGACTACAGATGCCTATAAAGAGTTGAATTATAGTATCTCTGTTCCAAACCA
>NW_006351902.1:0-550 GCF_000327345.1 Myotis davidii
TGTAATACTCTCAACAATAAAAATTTAAAAAAAGGAAAACAAAAAGAAATGATAGTCAAAAAATAAATAAATAACATCACAATTAATATCATTTTTCTAGATGGTAAAATTAAACCCATGGTTTGGATCCATTATATGAATGTAGGTTGAATTACTTGTGCCGAGGACAGAATGGCAACAGCAGGTCCTAACTTTAAGGTATGTGCTAACTACTATACATTAATCATCATGTTCAGTTCTCAATGAGATAGGTACTATAGCTTATTTTATGGACAAAGAAACCAAGACACAGAGAGGCAGAGCAATATTGCCAGGGCCACACAGCTGGAAATTTGCAGAGATAATTTCAAAATTATTACTTATGACTGTTGTGTGATACTCGGCTTTGTTGGTCTGGCTTCAGTCAGTTATCTGCAATAATAATCTGATTGATTATTACAGTCATTTCAATAACAAGAGAAATTGATGGTGTTCTTCTGCATGGTGAACGAAGAGGAGATAGCTGAACTCTTCCTAGTAGCTTTCTTCTTCCAATAGAAGTGTTTTTTTT
>NW_006351903.1:0-549 GCF_000327345.1 Myotis davidii
AAGTAGATCCTAAGAATTTGTCTACCTAAAAACTATTTAAAACTATCAAATAAGCAGTGAAATGTCCTTAAGCTGACTTAAAAATAAATGATTAATGGCTCATTCCTAATTGGTTATTTGATTGAATTTAACTACTATATTTGATTTCACGTTTTCTTTTTCTGGTATGGGAGAGGTTGGTAGTCCCCATCTGAAAGTTGCTATTGGGTAGTGAGCCACAGTATTTTATTCTTTATTTGTAGAAGGAACTGCTCACATGATTTACCAATTTCCTAGGGCTTGTTCCACCAAACATGAACCCTCAAAATGAAAAAACACCTAATCCCCAAGTCTCAGGTCATTCCCACCTCCCAGCTCCTTGTCACAATACAAGAAGAATTAATCACCCCCTATCTATTTTTATTAGTCATCTGTGTATGAACCTGACTTTGCTTGCATGGGATCTCCTCAAGAACAACAAAATGCACTATAATTAAATCTAAAAGGCCTAGTTGATATTGAGGGTTTAATAAATTGTTCAAGGAAGGAAGGAAGGAAGGAAGGAAGGAA
>NW_006351904.1:0-550 GCF_000327345.1 Myotis davidii
TCATTACATAACTGATTCTTGTTATTTCACTTTGCCAAACATGCCAAAGCTGTTGCCCGTTGCCCTTGTTTTAGCTGCCCCCACTGCATGAATGCTCTTTCCTGCCATCTCTATCCACCTGTATGATGGTTTCTTCTTGTCATTCCAGTTTCAACTTCTTTATTGAAAGATTTTCTTGTCCATCTAGATAAATTTGCTACCCAATCATTACAATCATACTTATTATCCTGATATATTTTTACTTAGTTCAGACACTGTATTAATTTTTCTTAAGCTCACCCACTAGAAAGATTACTAAGTGTAAAGGCATTATTTGACCAGTAAAATGTTGTTCTCTTTCCTGTACTCCACCACTTGGCCACAACAGAATGCTTAAAGTTGAAAGAGTATTTGTTGAAAGGCTAAAGATAAGTTAAAAAATGAATTAATTGGAATTTTTTGCCTATCACACAGCAAATATAAAAATATAACACTGCTAATGAGCATATTGAAGAAAAACCACTGAGTAGGGGAAATATAAATTGATACAAGCTCTTTAAAGGGCAATTTT
>NW_006351905.1:0-550 GCF_000327345.1 Myotis davidii
GGCTCTGCGGGATACCATGTTGATAGAGAAGACGTTGATAGATGCAAACATTTATTGAGCATCTATTATGTGCCAGAAACTTTGCCAACTCTTGGCAGTAAAAACGATGATTAAGATATATATAACTTTTGCTTTCAAGACCTGAGTCCCGTGACTAATGACCTGTTTCTAAATCCTCTCTGAACTTTGAGAACAGGAAAGCTCTGATTCTGGTACAACTTGTCTTCTCTGATGATCTCCAGGCTCATATTTCCTACTCCCTCGTAACCTTTTCCTTAGATGTGCCAAAGTAACCTCACGTTACACATGTCAAAATTGTTTTCTCTTATTTTCAGATGCCTTCTGTTCCCAACTTCCTTGTTTCTCTCTGACCTGCTTGGGACTTCAACTTTCAATCTTCCACCCTTATTCCTTCAATAACTTGTTGGTCTTCAGTGGTTACAATCATTTTTCATTCCCAGGGCTGCTGCTACTGTCATCTCAATTCTGGACTACCCTAATTGCCCCCTTAATTCGTCTACCTATCTTCTCCCTGTATGATCCATCCTAT
>NW_006351906.1:0-550 GCF_000327345.1 Myotis davidii
TCTATCCACTGAGCCAAACCGGTTAAGGCTACATTAATGTTTTAATATATTTGGGATTATATTTTAGAGTATGAGATGGAAACCTTTCAGATGGATATGAAGACTGTTGAAATACTTAAAAGTTTTTATGCTTTAATAGTATGTTCACTACAGAAAAACATGGAAAACAAAGAAACTCACCTTTATTCCTACCAGCTAAGACCTAAAACCAAAAATGTATTTAATAACTCGCCTTTTATCTCCAGTTTTCACCACTGTGACCAATACACAAGTAAATGTTCTTGTACAACTCCATTTCCTTAGGTTCAAGTTCTAGAATGCTCTTACCGGGTTAAATAATTTGACTCCTTCAAATTGCTTTCCAGAAATGGCAGGGCAATTCAGTCCCTTAAATATCTGATTCTATATCTCACTATACTTTCATAAAAATGACGCATTTCTCAGAACATGTCTGTGTTGTGAAAACGAATGTGACTATGTAGTCATTACAACTAAATGCTAAATCAGCACATGGAACAAAGACCTTTATACTTTATACCGCAAGGAAACA
>NW_006351907.1:0-550 GCF_000327345.1 Myotis davidii
AGAGGAAGTCTGGCCAGAGGAGGAAAGGGGAAGCCTTGATCTAAGTAGTTGAAAAGCCCAGTTCATTTAGAGAATGTGGGAATAATGTTTGGAAGCTAAATATTATCAAAATATTTCCTGGCTACCTAAGGGTTCTCTCAAACAGGTTGGAACGATTCCTTCAATCAAGGTTTGAATAAATCTTAAAGCAAAATGATGTAGTAAGAGAATCAGGGAATTGAACTTCCTAATTTTTATACGTTTTTCTATTAGCCTGAAAACAGGGCCCCGTCCTTATACATGTACCTTTATTTCCAGGTTTCCTATATTTGTAGCACGTTTAAGATGTCACAAAACATGCCCAGATTCTCAGCGGGTGCTCACCACAACCTTGTGAGGTCTTTATTATTATTTCATCACCAATTCACAGCTTAAGCTCACAGTCGTCTAAGCATCTTGCCCAGTTATCACATCCCTGGCATGTTGCAGATACGCATGTAACACCCTGCACTACAGATACCTAGGCCAGGATATTCACTAGAGCAAGCATGTCAAACTCATGGCCCGTGGG
>NW_006351908.1:0-550 GCF_000327345.1 Myotis davidii
ACTAAGCCAGATAGATTGGTATTTTACTCCTGAAAATATGTTAAGCATTTAATCCTTACTAGTTGGTCCCTCATTTACTTCACTTTGTCTATATACTTTGCAAGACTTGCAGGCAAGTCCTAAATAATAGCAGTGTGCTAAATCTAATAATTTCTTTCAAAGGCAATACATAACTCTTTCTATTAAAGCTCGATCAATAAAGTTACAGGTGGAAGCTGGAAACAATGATATCTTAGCTTTATGTGACTGAAATTCTAAAAACACACAGTGCCCTAGAACATTATTTGCTGTTTCACTTAATAAGATAGCTGTCTGATTATCTTCTTCTACCAAAACTGCATCCAATGAGCAAAATATGTTTTTTTCTGAATTTGCCCATATGTATTAGGTATATTCCACATTATAAGGACTAAACTTTTACATTCCTCTAATTTAAAAAAATCATATTGGTACACTGAAACATAAACCATAAAGCTCTTGATAATGGCCAAGTAAAGTTGTTAATTCATGCTATTATATTATTCACAAAATATGACTATCCTTTATAGCC
>NW_006351909.1:0-550 GCF_000327345.1 Myotis davidii
CTGAAGGACCCCAGTGGTGCACGAATCTGTGCACCAGGCTTCTAGTAAGTTATAGAAAACTGTAGTTTAAAGAGCTAATAAGTAGGTCAGCATGAAGGCCCACATAATTGCAAAGGGAGCACCCAGATAGCACCAGGTTTTGGTTGGTTCATGTTTTGATAAAACATGAAGTTCCCACTATGATACCTTTGTTTCGGGATGCGAATATCCCTGGCCCATCCATGTGTTCGCACCACCATAGAGGTTGGGGCGGTAAAGATGTAGTGACTGGTAGGTGTTTTCAGAGCCACGTGTAACTGGGTAGGGCAGTCACTTATTGCTGAGGGAAATCCTTCCATGGAAGAAGAAGATCTGTGAGCAGATGATGATTTACTTGAGAAAATATTTGGGTTGTTCTAATTCCCAAAAGAAAAACGTCTAGTGACTCAGAACTTTCTGTGATTTGTTTTAGCCCACTTCCCAATTGCTGTCTCAGATCCTCATCCCAAACTTTTTAGAAGGAAATGGGTAGAAAACTAGGCTTTTATGGGGGGAGGCTTTTATGGGGGGA
>NW_006351910.1:0-550 GCF_000327345.1 Myotis davidii
ATTACTTTATTGAGAAGTATTAAAGGTCTGTTTCCTCTTTGTGCTTTATTTTTGTGAAATTGTTTCATTTTGTAGAAAATGACAAAACCATTTTCTAGGCAATGTGGAAATCTTAAATCATTATCATATACACGAAATATCTACTTAGTATTCTTTCTCTGATAAGAGCTTGCTTACCTTCTGAAATGAACAACTGTACATACACAGATGTGTATTTTAGCAGTTTGAGGAAATGAATTCCTATATTCAACACTAATTTTTAGAGTAAAATATTTAGAGTAAATATGTTTGTTCAGTTTTAACCCTTCACTGGTCTAACACCAACTAGTGGACTGCAGTTCATTTCTAGCACTGACTACCCAGAGCTCACCTAAACCCCATAAGTTAAGGGCTTAGTCCCCAACACATCTGCCCCAACTTCACATTCCAGCCACAAATTCAGGGGTTCCCCAGGCCACCGTTCTGACCAACTGACTACAAATTTGGGTGTTCCTATGACCCCTCAGGTTTGATAAATTGCTAGAATAACTCACAGAACTTACGATTACAG
>NW_006351911.1:0-550 GCF_000327345.1 Myotis davidii
CCCCTGTCAGTGCCTTTGCCTCTCCCCAACATACGAGTTGGCGCTTCAAACAGGAAAAGTGATTGAGCAGATGGGCAAATTTCATCCAGAACTAAAGCTTGCTTATGCTGTTCGAGGCAATAAATGTGAGTATAAAGAGGTGAGCCCTCAGCCGTGAGTAGGGTCGGGTGGTTGGGTATTTGCATGCTGAAACATGATGATGATGATTCACCTCTGGTTCAGTCTGACCTGAGAGCCCAAATGCATTGATTTTAGCCAATGTATTTAATTGCTTGCTAATTTGTTAACAGTTCTCTCCACCCTTAACATAAGATTTTGCATTGTTAGAAATGCCTGGATCCAGGTGTTCTTCACTGAGAAGATAGGGTTTTGAATTTGGCGTCCAGAGTTCTGGAAGCTGCTCACTAGAGAGGGATGGCAGCACTGAGGATGGGGTGGAGGTCAGACACCTTTCTTTAAAAGTGCCCAGCAGGCATGGCTTCCTGGTTGAGTGTTGACCTATGAACCAAGAGTTACTGTTCGATTCCCCGTCAGGGCATATGCCCAGGTT
>NW_006351912.1:0-550 GCF_000327345.1 Myotis davidii
TACTGTATTTTCAGATTTGCCTGTGACATATCTGCCAGGTTCAAGAGGTTTTCCAGAGACTTTATCAGTACTACTTACAACAAGAAAATGGTGGTGATCCTAGCTCAGTTGTTTTTTCACCATATGATTTAAAAAAGAAAATCTACATCTTCATATAATACCAAACAATAACCCTGTGACTTTTAATGATAAGAATTCATCCTATGTGCCCCACGTAACATTTTTTTTCTATAACTATTTTACTGAGCTCTCAACTATCATGTCTCTTTTTATAGCTGAAAGAGAGAAATAACTCTGTATATACTACGTATTTGTCACTGTTTAGACTCATGGTTGTCTACTGAATGCCTTGTAAACTCAGGTAATTAGGTGGTAATGTAATGACTAGCTTATCTTTTAAAAACCTTAACTTTCACAACATAACATATATAAATAGTGTCAAAATTTTTTGGAAGGTTGCTTTAAGCAGGTTATAATGAAATGAAGGTGTTAGCTTAGAACCACTCCCCCGTGTCTATTCAAATTCTAGTTGTGCCACTAGTATTATGGC
>NW_006351913.1:0-550 GCF_000327345.1 Myotis davidii
AAATCTGAGGCAAATTGAAATCACTTGGGAATGTTTCCTTGTTATGGAAAAGAGATCACTGGAGGGGCCAACCTCAGTTATGGAATCTCAGGCAACTTGGCACCTACTACTCAGATAAAGGCAATGTGGGACCTTACACTTACAAATCTAAGATGCTCTACAAGACATAAAGTGACCTTAGGGGACAGATCAGGTAACAAAGGAGAAAAGAAAGTCTGCTCTTTCCAGCAGCATTATTTGAACCTCTCTGACAACTTAGGATGGTCTCCACTAACAACTGCTTGTAGAAAATACAAACAACAGGCTGAAAGGGTAAATAATCCACAAGGTCTGGGCTAAGAAGGAAGCTCCACATAGACTTTCCAGTGTGTGATGACCGTGGCGGGGGGAGGCTGTGAGTGATTTATTCAAGAGGCCCAGCGACCACAGCAGGGTGCTGGTAATTGGAATAGTGGCTATACATACAAGCATATGTATGTAAACTAAAAAATAATTGTGACTTTCAAGTCCAAGTGTCAATGAACATGAAGACTCAGGAATCTGGATCAGC
>NW_006351914.1:0-550 GCF_000327345.1 Myotis davidii
TTTTTTTTTATAACAACTAAATTTCTTTTGAGTTAATGGCTGCACACAAGAATATGTTTTCTTACTAGAATTAGATAAGTCTTCATATAGTCATACTTTTGCTTTATTTATCAGTATATGTGCATTTAGATTAGTTTACTGAAAATATATATCATATATGTTTTTACATTTTTTATTGTTTCGAATAATGTGTGGAGCAAGATCAGTATGGAAAGATTTGGTGCGCATTTAATAAATGTATAGTTTTAAAAATAAATATTATTCAAAGTTTTAATTAAAATGTTCTCATGTCCTCCATGCCATTTTGTTTTCTAGATTCAAACACTTTTAAATTTCTTCATTAGGTATCTACCATCAAAAATTTTTATACTATTTCTTATACCTAAAGTTAGGATTATTGAATGACTTTCAACTATGAACAATAGAGATTTAGATTTCATTTCTTCATACCCATGTTACCACATACTTTCTCTTCCCACACTCTTAGATGGTTATAACTAGATTTTTTTAAATTAATATTCTTATATCATTACTAGAAGCCCAGTGCACA
>NW_006351915.1:0-550 GCF_000327345.1 Myotis davidii
TGACCAAACAACTGGGCACAATAGCCTAGCCAAATTGCTACATAAAATTAACCATCACATATGGTGATGACAGGAGAGGAGATTGTGGTCAGAACGCTAGATGCTGGAATTAGTAAATTTGGGGATAGAGCAGTATGACAGAGTCCATGGAGTGATCACAGATGTGGATAACTACGGGGAAGAGAAGACAGTCATTGGAGATGTGAAGGTCAAGGAATAGAGAGTTCAGCATAATGACTAGATTCGTCTGCTTAGACAATGAAGTCATCTAGATAAGGTAGAGAGGAAGAATTTGAGCCCAGTCCCATTGACTGAATTTTTAGGAAACTATTTTTCAGACAGAAGGCAGACTAGAGCAAGGCCAAAGAAATGTGGCTAGAGGGCAGGCATCAGGTCCAGAGTCAGAAGAATGGCCAAGAAATAAAAGAGCGAATGTAAGCAATTCTAAATTCAGTCTTTATAAAGCAGTGTTTCATGGCAGACACCAAAAATGTGTTGCATACATTAGTGATATATCTGGCTATCTATAATAATAAAAGGGTAATATGCT
>NW_006351916.1:0-550 GCF_000327345.1 Myotis davidii
AGCATAACATGTTCTAATTTCCAATGACTACCATCGAGAGGATATAGGAGCCATATGTGCTGAAGTTGCACATGAAAATATAAAAGTACAATACTCAAGAAAAGAAAAGCAATATTTTCTCAGTATAATTTTCATTACTGGCAAGTTTTCAATAGTAGTCCTGAATCTCAGAAAAAAAAGTTAAGATTTGGAATTATGATCTCAATGAAAGATTTTTAGTATTTTAAATTCATTACAATACTGGCAATGGTGAATATAGTTTTGTTTCTTGAGGATGAGTAAACTTATTCCTCAGACTAATCCTTTATAAGCCATAAAACACACTCCCAAAAGCATAAAATAACAAGTTTTTGGTTCACACTTTTCTAGGGTAGTTGAAAGTGGCTATGTATTTTTGAGACCTTTATTAGGGCAATCGAATAGATAAGACTGCTCTTCATTATCCTGTTGCTAACCAGAAGGAAACAGAATTCTAGAAATGAAATCATAGGGGCTACTGACTAGGTACTACTGCCTTTTTAGAACTAAAAAAAAAAAAATCCAACAAAAT
>NW_006351917.1:0-550 GCF_000327345.1 Myotis davidii
GAGGTAACATTGGTTAATAACATGATATAAATTCCAGGTGTACAACATAATTCGGTATCTGTATACTTTATTGTGTGCACATCCACCCAAAGTCTAATTTCCTCCCATTACCTAGTGATTTCTGACATTTTATTTTGATGCTCAACTCCTGCGTTGTGTGGTTGGCTTCTAGGTTGGCCATCCATTAAATGCTGCAACTTGCTATAAACTCCATGTGCAAATGTTGTTTTTTAGTAAGACTTTCCCAAGCTATTAAAACATGTTCTTTTCGGTAGTTTGATACCAACATATCTCCCAAATCAAAGCAAGAACAGGGAAATTCTTACTTTACTTTCGTGTATGAGAAGACCTGAATTCTTTAGTCTTGTCAATTAGTTTTCTTATCTGTGTATTTGTGGAGGTTGAACCATGATTCTGATGGTCTTTTAACTGAACCTCTTAAGATTTTCTTGGGTTTCAATGCAGGCCACAAACAAAACATAGAGCCATGCCTTACTATCTAATGCCTCTAACTACTTAAATAATGCCAGAATGATACAAACATTATGCT
>NW_006351918.1:0-550 GCF_000327345.1 Myotis davidii
AGCTGGCTTCCGTCTGCGGCAGAGGCAGAGCGAGGAGAGGTCGGCCCGGGGTTCCAGGAGGATTGACGGGAGCGGGTGGTGAGAGGAAGAAGTCCCCGGGACGGGCCCCCGTGCAGACTTGCTTGGGTTGCTGAGGTCATGGGCAGAGAGGGCGATGGCTGCAAGAGCAGGGCGAGAGGGGGCCCTGGCACCCCCCTAGCCATGGGCTGCTCCACCCTGTCTTCCCTTCAGAGTTGCTTAGCCACCTGCCCTCCCTCCCGGTGGCCCCTTCCAGCTGCCCACGAACCCACCTCTGGTTCAGCCGCACCGAGGCCCCTTCCTTCTGTAGGAGCAGCCCACCCCCAAGTCCCAGCCTGGCCCACACACAGCGCAGCTGCTCCCCGTGGTGTGTCTTGCTTGTCCTCACAGGGGGTGCCACACCCAGATACTTAGAGCAAAGGAGCCAAGCGAGGGTGGGCAAGAACATCTGAAAGAGCAGCGAGCTGATGGGTGCTGTGTAGGAATGAGGTCCCATCCCAGCCAGATCTTTTAAGACAAGCTGGAAATTGTT
>NW_006351919.1:0-550 GCF_000327345.1 Myotis davidii
TTTTTCAATCTTCTTGACAATCCTATTAGCATTATACTCACTTTCATATAAGGAAGCTAAGATTCAAAGAATCAAAGTAACTGGCACAAGACTACCAGGTAGTAAGTAAAGACGATGATGACAGTGACAATAATGCTAAGAAACATGAGTTGAGCAATAGCAGGCACTGTTCAAAGCACTTTATGTTCATTATTTCACTTAATCCTCACAGCAACCTGAGGTAAATAATATTTTTGTACCCACTTCATAGAGGGAAACTGAGACACAGTGAAGTTATGTCTTTGCTCAAGGCCATCCATTGATAAGTGGCCAAGCCAGGATATGAATTTATGAAATCTGGCTCCACTGTTGAAGCCCCATGTGTGTTCCTGTCTGTCCCTCCGTGAGGCTGTTGGACAGCTGCCTGGAGGCTCATCTTATCCCACTCCACCATTAAAGTACAGTCACTAACAGCTACTAACTATTCCCTGGACTGATAGTGAAGAGACTTCCTTATAAGGGCAACTGTGAGGTGGGAACTCCCCATTAAACTGGACAGAGAGGAGTCAGG
>NW_006351920.1:0-550 GCF_000327345.1 Myotis davidii
CCTCTATGTCCATTAATATTGGCTTTATATATTTAGGTGCTCTTATGTGGGGTGCATAAATATTTACAAGGGTAATAGACTCTTGTTGGATTAATCATTTATCATTATGTAATGTCCTTCTCTATTATGATAGCTTCTGTTTTAAAGGTTTTTGTTTGATATATAAATTGCTAACCCAGCCTTTTTTACATATTTCAATTTTCATGAAATATAGTCTTCCCTTTACTTTTAGTCTATATGTATCTTTCATATGAGGTAGGTCAAGACAGCTTATAAAAGGGTCTTGTTTTCTTATCTATTCAGCTATCCTATGTCATTTATCAGGATTATATAAGTGGTTTACATTTAAATTGATTATTAATGACTCGATATTTATTGCCATTTTATTATTGATAACTATGGTCCTTCTGCAGTTATTTTGTTGCAATTTCTTACTTCTTTTTTCTTCTTCTTTAACAAGAAGACCCTTTAACATTTCTTGAAATACTGGTTTTGGGGTAATAAATGCCTTTACCTGTTTCTTATCTGGGAAGCTCTTTATTTCTTCTTC
>NW_006351921.1:0-550 GCF_000327345.1 Myotis davidii
AAAAAAAAAAAGTAGCATCGGATTTTAACCCGAAGCATAAAAAATAAATATCAATGAGTCCATACTGATATAAATAAGTGGTTGAATATATTGGTGAGGAGAAGAGACCAATCTGTGCTGAGGCATTCCAAATAAATTGTGTAGCTACTCCACCCTAAAGGAGGGAGATCCTAACTTCCCACTTCTTAAGTGTAGGATACACAGAGTACTTCCTTCCAAAGAATGCCTGTGGACTGGGGGAAAGTAACTTTATAGTAGAGGGATCTGACCATCTGAGCCAGGTGGTCAAGGTCAACGTGAACAAGCATAAATCATGTTGACAGATGTACCCTTGATACAAGGGGATGAAAATGACACTTGACCTCTATAATCTTCTTCCCCAAACCCATAACCCTTGTATAATCATGAGAAAAAAACATCAGGCCTATATTCATGGAAGAGGACCCTATATAATACCTGACCAGTACTCCTCAAAACTTTAAGGTCATAAAAAACCAGAAGGAAATTCTGTCCTGGCCAGTGTGGCTTAGTTGGTTGGAGTGTCATCCCA
>NW_006351922.1:0-550 GCF_000327345.1 Myotis davidii
TTGTTTTTTAATGTCTCATTTTCCTCAGGCCTCGCCCCTCTGGGGACACGACTGTGGCATGAACACTAAAAGTCTGCTTGAAGGTGTCAACACCCAGGCCGTTGGCAGGATATGCCAGCCATCACTGGCATTTGAACAGAAATACAACGCAAAACAAAGCAAAATAAACAAGCAAAGGATGCTGCTAGCCTATCACCAGGCTGCATATTTACCCAGAAACAAATCTTATTCAAACACCCAGACATTTCTCTCAGGTTGCTGACCCAGTAAGTGCTCTCGCGGGAAAGCCAACACAACAACACAACCGTTTTTACACAAAGTAGGAATCCAGAGCTTACCTTCTGGGGCCCCAGGAGGAATCTCTATCCGGACAAATCTATCTCCTCGTTGCCTCTTATTCCACCAGATATGGCTGCTGCTGGTGGAAACACCAATGTAACTCACGCCTATGATGGAAATGAAGAGCACAGGATGGGGGGAGAGGTGGGGACACCTAGAGGAGTGACTGGGCTCAGGAAACAGGAGGAGGGGCTTGGGGTGTTGAAGACTG
>NW_006351923.1:0-550 GCF_000327345.1 Myotis davidii
CCACTGCGCACATGCCACTGCCTGTGCACACACCACTGCACACACTCATGAATGACGGGAAAAGCACTGAGAGGATGGATTTGGAGTTACAGATGAGTTTTAGAGACTGAGTGAATTCACGTTTCTGAAATCTGTGAGTAATGAAGTGTGACTGGACTTTAAATGTTCTAAAGGTGGGTGGGGGCTTAAAGCCATGTAATTGGACTTGACAGTGGAGACCCTTCCGCAGGAGGACACGGTCAGCGGCAGGTGAGCACATGGAGCCTGGGCCGCGGGACCCGGGCCAGCAGGGGAGGTGCCTGTGAGGGCTCGCCCTCCTGTCCCTGCGCTTCACTTCCCCTCCGCGCCCGCCAGGCCAGCCCGCCTGCCCCCCTGACTTCTGGGAAGCGCCCAGAGCAGAGAACCCGCACTGGCTGCTGGATACTGACTGGGTGGATGGGCTTTGCTAGCTCACCTGGCTTCTCGCCACCCCATTTCGTCAGTCCGTCATCCGTCCATCATCTGCCCCCCACCCCGCACCCCCCCTCCCCGTGAAAGGTGAGTTACTCTG
>NW_006351924.1:0-550 GCF_000327345.1 Myotis davidii
TTTAATTCTGTGAATGTTTGCTTCATGCATCTTACACATATAGTTTGTGGCATACACATTGATAATTGTTATGCCTTTCTGGTGCCTTTTCCTTTTTATTTTTATGAAATGTCTCTTTTTATCTCTGGTAATAATTATTTACCTCAAAGTGTATTTTATTTTATATTAAGAGATCCATCTAGCATTATCACGCTTCTGATTTGCATCATTAATCATTTTCTATCCATTTATTTGCCATGTATCTCTGCCTCATCTTATTTACTTTAGTTCTTCCTTCTGTCAGTCATTTCTACATCCTGATTCATAAAAAGCACTCATCCTAGGATTGTTTCATTAACAAATTTTATAACCGCATCAGATATATTTTTATCTAAACTGTTAGTAAAAATTCAAATAATATACAAGAACCCTACCCACATACACATCAGCTCCTTCATACAAATTTGTTTTCTATTTATTCAACTAGCTATAGATCCAGTTAACCCTCTAATTTAGTTTTTATTTCACCTCCCAGTCAATACGATTATCCCTAGAATTTAAAAGGGGGGGG
>NW_006351925.1:0-550 GCF_000327345.1 Myotis davidii
AAAATTCCTGTTTGTCAACCTCTGACTTTTGCCGTTCGTAGCTGATACTGATATTTCCCAGGCTCATGCTGTCCTTTACACTGGCTGTTGGCTGTCAGAACTCAGCAAGTCCAGGGAAAACCCCATTAATAGACTGTTTGTGATCATCTTTCTTCTTTTTTCTCTTCCTCCCCAGTCAAAATTTCAGGCTTTCTGAAAGCAATTGTTTATTTGCTAATCTGTCTTCCTCCTTTGAACAGTAAGATCTGTGAAGACAGGAGCTGTATCATCATTATAGCTCCAATGTCCATCATGGGACCTGAAAGAAAGTAGCTGTTTAGTCAACATTTGTTATCTAAATTAGTGAATGAATGGATGTAAGTTTTCACTACAAACCTTGCTTATCAAGATTGCAAGTAATTGGATACTGCACTATTAATAATTATTATAACAATGTACTTATTTAGAGGTATTATTATAGAAAGCTTTATAGTTTTCAGAGTTGCAGAGGTGTGTGTGTGTGTGTGTACAGAGTGTGCCAAAAAATGTATATGCACTTTAACAGCTGATA
>NW_006351926.1:0-550 GCF_000327345.1 Myotis davidii
TATTGTGAATAATGCTGCAATGAACATGAGAATGCATATGTCTCCTCGAGATCCCGTTTTCATTGCCTTTGGATAGATGTCCATATGGATCATATGATGGCACTACATTTGATGTTTTGATGACTCTCCATACCGTTTTCCATAGTGGAGGCACCAATTTACAATCCTGCTGACAGTGTATAAGAATTCTCTTTTTTTCACATCCTCACCAATACTTGCTATGCCTTGTCTTTTGTTATAAAATCTATTTTAACAGGTGTGAGGTGATATCTCACTGATTTGCATGTTCCATGATCATTAGTGATGCTGTGCACCTTTTCCTGTTGGTCATTTGTATGTATTATTTGGAAAAAGTCTATTTAGTTCCTTTGTCCATTTTAAAAAACCTGGATTATTCTTTGTGTGTGTGTTTTTGTTTGTTTTTGCCACTGACTTATATGAGTTCCCTATATATTGTGGCTAATAACTGCTTATCATATATATGACTTGCAAATATTTTCTTCCATTTTATAGATTGTCTTTTCCTTTTGTTGATAGTTTCCTTTGCTGT
>NW_006351927.1:0-550 GCF_000327345.1 Myotis davidii
AATATGATATATGCCTCCATTTATTTAAGTATTCTTTATTTTTTCTCAGCAATGTTTTTTAAAAAATCATATTTTTATTGATTTAAGAGAGGAAGCAGCCCAGCTGACACCTTGTTTTTATCTCAGTGAGACTGATTTTGGACTTCTGACTTTAATTACTGTAAAATAATAAAAGAATATTTTAAGCCACCAAGTTTGTGCTAATATTTTAGCATTTATGGTAAGATTTGAAGCTAGCTCTTTGCTTCTTAGTCCAGTGTTGTTTTGTTTCTACCTTTGTGTTCTGAGTGGAGGGGGCAGGGTCTTTAAGATGGTGGGAACAGTGCAAGAAAGCCACCCCAAGGTGGACATGAGCATCCATGACACAGAGAGTAGAGGAGTCTTAGAGTGTGTTGGAGGAGTGGTATGAGGTTATTAGGTAGAGAGTACTAGATTTTGGAAGCAGAGGAACTTTGGCTTGAGATGGTAAGAAACCACTTAGATGATGGAACATTTAGGCTATTCATCAGAAGTATGGGAGCCCAGCTGGTGTGGCTTAGTGGTTGAGCAT
>NW_006351928.1:0-550 GCF_000327345.1 Myotis davidii
TTGGTTCTGACCAGGTGTTCCTGCATATGCGTGTTACAGATAACTACATCAGGAATCCAATGTTAGCTTTTCCATTTTTGCATGGATGTGTATACTTTTGCACATCTTTCCTTTCCAGCAGAGAAGTCATATATGCTATGTGGTCTTCTGAAAATAGAATACTCTTCTTCAGAGTACATGTCTAGCTTTTAGAAAAAGACTAGCCAGACCTCCTCCTCCATCTTTCCTATTGAAATACAGTGCTGTCAATGCTTCCTGGTGGCTGTAGATGTTAAAAAAAGTATCTCTAAGTATAGGATTATGATTTCTGCATAAGTATGGAAGTAACTACCTTGTATTTGGAAAGATTTCAGGTTCATTCTGTCTTCCTAGTTTTATTTAAGGTGGCCCACTCTATAATAAAAATGTAGCTTAGTGCTAAAAATCAGTGTAACTTAAAAATGGCCTAAAATGTTTCTGCAAATTAGAGATTGTCACTTATTTCATTTGTATCTAAGAGAAAAAATAGATTTATCTGGTTAACTTGATTACTGTATTACAGTTACAAAAT
>NW_006351929.1:0-550 GCF_000327345.1 Myotis davidii
TTTTTGTCTGTGCTTTCATTTATAATAGACAGTGTTACTGCTCCTTTGTACATCTGTCTGATCAGCAAGAATAAAGTGGAGGATAAAGCCTTTCCTCATTTCAGGTTCTGGGAGAGATCTGCTTAGTCACTGAAATTCCATTTGAGGTAGAGGTAGTATGCTAAAGTTTCCAAAATTGAGGAGGCAGTGAAGTCTGGGTGGTTTCAGTACAATCGACTTTTTTCTCTTAGATTTTGGCGTTCAGATATCAAGTGAATAATGAATGAAAAATACCTGTTACACTAAAAGTTTTTAAATGAAAGTCATTTGGCTTGGCCTGAGCCTCTAAGTGACAGAATGCTAAGCTATAACATTTTATGCTAACTTCTTTAACAAAACAATATTTGATTTTTGAAAAGCAATACTGTTCTTGAACTATTTGGCTATGATTATCTCTAAGAGGAAACACTAATTAGGAATAATTTCTTACTCATTACTCTTATAAGTTTTTACAAATTAAATTTGAAAAAAGTTGAGATATTTGTTTTTCAGTTGGACTCTTGTCAATAAC
>NW_006351930.1:0-550 GCF_000327345.1 Myotis davidii
GGAGCCTGGTCACCTGTGTACGTCCTCAGGCTACAGGGTTGGCATTTTCACCAAGTGTGTTGTTTCCGGACTTAATTGTTTTAGTGGTGGGAATTGGAAAAAAAAATCTATTATGCCCAGATCTATTGACTTTGAGTTCGGACTAGAGCACAAAGAGGGGTGAGCCCCAATCCTGAACTCTGCACACCCTAACACTGGCCAAAGGCATGAAGTAACTAAAAGGCATTTGAGCAACTGTGCCGAAGTAGGATTTCCAGTTTGTTCTGCCAGGAGATGAACTCCACCCTGTAGCTGGACAGTGGAAGAAGTGTCTGTCCTGACAGCTGGAATTAATTCATTAACATTTCAGATTCATGCCTAGTTAACTGTGGAAAATAATTTGAATCACACAAAAGCAGAGGTGCATTTTGTTGAATTTGTTGAAGGGCTGACATTACCAATGGAAATCATTGTTATTTTCCCTATAAAAATGAAAAAACAAACAAACTTTGAACCACTTCTGCAAGTCATATCAATGTTCTTATTCTTTTTTAAAAAATATGTTTTTATT
>NW_006351931.1:0-550 GCF_000327345.1 Myotis davidii
GTCGTGACCCACAGGTTGAGAACCCTCTCTAAATGGTGGAAACCATTCACCCTAGTAATCAGGAATGAGATGAGTCCCCATGTCTCAGGCCACTGCCCACCCCTAGAGGATAACATCTGCTTGAGAAGGCCCAGAGCCCTTAGGGCATCAGGTTCTCAGTCTCCCGGATGAGAGGAACTGCTTTGGGGGATGATTGGTCATGAGGGATCTAATTAGGGAGATCAGGTTATTGTGTTATGTCCAGAGGAAACGGAGATGTTCGAAAGGTCAATTTTTGCCTAAACTGCCAGATTAAAGTCAGCAGAATCTTCAGGCAGAGCTGATCCTAGACGTTGCTACACTGATGGCTGTGCATGAACTGTTGCATTAACCTTGGACAGCACATGCTGACTCTATCTGTGACCACTTAACCTTGGCAAACCACTTGATTAAACAACGATCAAATTATGCTTGGTCTGCCCAACTCTGTTTAATCCATATCAGTAGCCGGGACCATGTAGCCTATAGTTAGCACTGGCTGACTGATCCAAAGACATCTTTTTTTTTTTTT
>NW_006351932.1:0-550 GCF_000327345.1 Myotis davidii
AAAAAAATACTACAATCAGAGCAATGATTCCAGACTTAACTACAAATGGCTCACGTTTCTTTTTAATTATATGTAAAGTTCACCCAACATGTCTGCAGTGCCTATTAAACCTACAGAGAGCAGTGACCTGGGATGGCAGTGTTGGAGTGAAGCTCCTGCGACCCAGCCTCAATTCACAGAATGTGGGTGGTTATTTATTCAACTCCTGTACACGCTGCAGCTGGGAAAACTGAATCCTCACACCCGGGAAGCAGCTTTCTCGAGGCCACAGCAGATGTGTGGCTCTGTCTCATGAGGGTGCCCATGGTGTCTAACTTGCTCATATTTATTATCACCTCATACACAGTACAGTGCTTGCTATATGGTGGGTGTTCTAGAAATATTTTGGGTGGATCAATGAATGAAAAAAATGAATACATGAATGAATGAATACATGAATAAATGAATGAATGAGATATAGGCAGAGCCAGGGTAGCCTATGTTTTCAGGAATAAATGTTGGTCAGCATCTGGGTAATTAGGATGATAATTTGATTTGTGATCACAAGTCC
>NW_006351933.1:0-550 GCF_000327345.1 Myotis davidii
CATAAGATTATAATGGAGCTGAAAAATTCCTTTGACCTAGTGACTTCATAGCCATGGTAACGTGTTAGCGCTTGTGCATTGCTCATGCATTTGTGGTGTAAACAAACCTGCATTGCCAATCATATAAAAGTAGGGCAGTAGGCTGTACCATCTAGATTTATGTAAATACATTCTATGATGTTTGCACAACAATAAAATCTCCTAACAACACATTTCCCATTGTGAAGCAGTATATAGCTGTATATAGCTATAATTAGATCTTCCCTTTAAATGAGACTTTGGTGAGCCCACACTCTTAACTTCAATCTGATGACTCAAGCTAATCCTACTTTTTTCACCTCACTTTTCCTGGTCTACTCCCAATCCCAAGACAAACATAAAATGCTCTCTCTATACTTTTTAGCAAGGATCAGCATTTTTTTGTTTTGTTTTGTTTTCCTGAAAATGGCCAAGTATGTTGACTTTTCAGGCCATGTGGTCTCTGTTGTAAACATTCAGTTCTCCCATTGTGTGCAACTATGTCATTCTTCATTTCTTCTTGGTTCTTTTT
>NW_006351934.1:0-550 GCF_000327345.1 Myotis davidii
AAATAATTTATCTTTTTAGAATCAAGCTACCTCAACTATAAAATAAAGGACAATGATTGGTTCCTTTATAACATTATTCAGCGAACACATTTTGAACATCAGGAATAGGCTACATTTGGGGGATGCATTTGAGAACAAGATTATAAACATCCTAGAAACAGTGAGTGTGACTTTCCAGTTTACTAAAGCAACAGTTCTACAGCTACACTCTTCTTTGAGCCTATTTCTCTGCCTGAAGGCTGAGAATTAGTATCTGAAGTGAACACTATCTTAGATTAAAATTTGAAGAGACCATTTGATATAAGCCCTTCCTTCAGGCTTACTCTATAATGATTTTTTTGGTCGCTTTTATTCATGATGATTTTCAGCCTTCACCTGTCACTGGTTTTTATTTTATTTATCCTAGGTAAATAATGCAAGTTATTTCTAATGTCTCATCAAAATCTACCTCAATTTAAAGTAACTTCATTTCCTCTGATATAATATTCAAAACAATTGCCCTTATAATTCTTATAAGAGACTAGAGGCCCAGTGCATAAAATTTGTGCAT
>NW_006351935.1:0-550 GCF_000327345.1 Myotis davidii
CCGGGCCTCTAGTTTTGTGATAATGTTTTCATACGTGAATGTACTCTAAACTCTAAATAACTAACTTAAAATGAATTTTTTGAAATGCCTTCTAATTTAAAGACTGCCAGTACTCGGTTATATAATTTTCTTTTTCCCCCTGAGGTATGATTTCTTCATGAATATATGTCTTGCCTGTCCAAAAGTGTTTAAGAGACTGTGACATATGTTTTGGATCACCTATTATATGTGGCTCAGTGCCAGGTACATTTTTACCATGCAAACTTTACTTGAGTGGAATTAAATCATGTTTCTCTCTGAAGGGGCTTGATTCTGATCTCAAATACTTTATTACTTCAAATATTACATTCATTCATTCATCCATCTAATTCATCAAAAAATACTTATAGAGTACATAATTAGATGCAAAAAGAATAAGACAGCAATAGTTTACTCAAGGAGCGAGCATGTAGCAGAGTAGATAAAATATTTGTGCAGGATTCCACAACTGTGCTGGGAAGTGAATGATGCTGTATGGAAGAGGTACATGCAAACTGATATGACCATTTAA
>NW_006351936.1:0-550 GCF_000327345.1 Myotis davidii
CTGGGAAGGGAGCTTTGGATGCAGCCACTGCCCAGAGCTGTGGGCGGTCATTAAGGTTGGCATGGATGCAGACCCAGAGTTCACAGAGAGGGCTGTGTGGAGGCACAGTCCAGTGTAGAGGAGAGAGGGACAGGGCATTGGTTTTACGTGTTTATACAAAGGAGGGGAATAAAGATGAGAAGGGAAAGCTCAAGTTTGCCACTAATGTTAAAGTGGGTTTCTGCCCAGGATTTGTGTCTGCTGTGATTAGTGATGGGAGGCTTTACAAAGTGTTGTTGGTTCTATCATGAGCCAGGTAAGGCTTTCCATCATTAATTAGCTAAATGTTCAACTCTGCACTCAGAATGATTCCACTCTTCCTTCTCATTAATATTCTCCACCTTCCCCTCAATTATCTCCATTTCTTTGAAGTCATCCTTGGCCTATTTATTTAATTATGCACGGAGTTTGTATTTGGTAATATTACAACTTTACTAAGATCAATTATGATGTCATGTTTCTCAGGGGATGATAGCCCACTCTAACTGGCAGGCCCACTTAGGGTGTGCAC
>NW_006351937.1:0-550 GCF_000327345.1 Myotis davidii
GCCAGTATAACCTAGAAAGGTGTGAGCTCTAATTCCTCATTTAATTATTTCTGATTCTTTTCCTTTCTTCTTCTTTTATATTGTATTGCACTGTATCAACTCTCATTATTCTTCAGACTTTTTTCTTATATTTGGTATAGTATTTTTGGCTTTGACACTGAAGACATGGTATCAGTAATCTGAACCAGCCCTTGCTCCAAAGGAGTCTTTCTCAAACATTCTTTTGTAATGGTGGAGTCCTCCCCTCTCCACTCAGGAATATAGATTTCTTTATCAACAGCAAGAGCCACATAAGAAGCATTCTTCCCTAAAAATTCTGGCAACTATGTACATACAGAAGGGCTTCTTTGGGGTATTAGGGAACATGAGACTTTGCTAAATCAAAACTTTGTAAGATATGAGAGAATCACTTATTTACGCAGGTACGCAGGCTAGTGACATTGCATCATGCAAATCCAGAAAAGCAGGGCCTTGTTCCATGTACCACATAAACTTTGGGATTTCCTAAAGCTCAAGTTTTAATTATAACCCACTTTACTCCAACAGAATG
>NW_006351938.1:0-550 GCF_000327345.1 Myotis davidii
TGGGGGCCCCCGAGGAGGCGGAACCCGTCCAGCCGGGCGCCCCTGGCTGGCTGCTGCTTCACCGGGCGTTTCTGGGCACCGGGACCCTGGCCACACGCGTGGGTCCGTCCGTGGCAGCCAGTTAAAAGTTCTCCCAGCTTCCTGGCGCAGGCGGTGAAAAAATAAAGAATTTCTCCGGCCAGATGGAGTTTGCAGAGGAGACTGGCCGGCGAGGGCTCGCCCACCGGCTTTGGAGAAGGTGACATTGCAGAACTGTGTCCTTGCTCGGGGCACGGCGTCTGTGTGACAGGAGGAGCTCGCCAGTGGTTTGGGGGTTCTTTTAGGAAGTTCTGGTGCCCCTACAGTGCGGGGTTCCTGCCTCTGGGAGCTTGATCGCACACACCTTTCCTGTTTATGCCTACGCCCTCCTCATCTCACATCAGGCCCGACCCAGGCCTTTCCGTACGCTCGGTGCTGGGTCTGCGACTGCTGGCGGGGTCCCCCTGACCGTCAGTGACGGAGCTGTAGACTTCCTCCTTTTCTGCCTTGATAAGAACTGGTAATTCTTGCC
>NW_006351939.1:0-550 GCF_000327345.1 Myotis davidii
CAGGAGTAGTATTGGACCTCAATAGGTATCCCTTAGGACATTGACCCCATAACAGGCAAGAGGCACACCTGTGCCTTTTACCCATATTCATGAATTTATTTTGCTTGTTAATTTTAACTTCCCTGTATAAGGTCGCTCAACAATGTTGGATGGTTTTGTTCTGAAGGCATTTCTTGGGCCAGTAGATTTGGGAACAGCCAAAGTTCTGGAATCTAGTCCTTAATTTAAGGATGGAATTATGGCCCAGGTCCCTGCTCTGCAGGGTTGGTCCAGCCCAACAGTAGGAATGGCATTAGTGCCAGCCAAAACGGGTGGGCTCAAGTCCTATGACTTACTGGTTGCATGACCTTAAACAAGTCACTACATATTGTTGAGCCTTAGTTTCCTCATCTGTGAGATGAGTGGTTGAACTAAATTGGGGTTTCTTAACTTGGGATGCACACATGGGCTGTGGGAAATCCATGATCTCCCTGAAAGTGTGTGCAAAATGTAATCAATGAATGCATTTTCCGAGAAGACAGTTCACAGCTGTTATCAGATTTTTGGAAGG
>NW_006351940.1:0-550 GCF_000327345.1 Myotis davidii
AAATAACTGTTCCAGCACTACTTGTTGAAAAACTATCTTTTCTCAACTGAATTACCTTTTCCAAAAAATTAGTAGTCCATACATGTATACTTGTATTTCTGGACTTTTTAATCTGTGCTACTAAATGATACCATATTGACAATACCACATTATTTTGATTGCTACACTTTATAATAAGATTTGAAATATAGTAGTCCTGGACTTCCAGCTTTGAATTTCTTTCTCAAGGTTGTTTTGATCATTCTAGGATTTTTTCATTTCAGATATATTTTTGTATTTTCTTATCAATTTTTACCAAAAAATGTCTGCTGGTGTTTTCATTATGGTTGTGTTGAATCTATCGATGGATCAATTTGAAGACATCTTAACTATATTGAATCCCTTTACCTCGAATAGGGTATATCTTTCCATTTATTTGAGTCTTCTCTAGTTTATCTCAATAATAGTATTATGCTGTTGTGTTCTATAAATATTAATTATGTCAAGTTGGTTGATCATATTTTCAAATATTAAATATACTTACTGATTTTCTTTCTACTCATTCCATCAA
>NW_006351941.1:0-550 GCF_000327345.1 Myotis davidii
GTCAATGCTCAACCACTAAGCCACACTGGCCAGACTAAAAAAGTATCTTTTAAAGTTCTGTGGTATAATTAAGAGTCAGGACTCCTAGATCCATATTCTACTTCTGCCAATAACTAACTAGATGGCTTTGTGTAAGTCACTTAAGTTAACCTATCCTTAGTTTCCTCAGGCCTACAAATTAGAGATTAGTTCCTTCTAGTGCTAGTATTCTATATTTCCATTTATGATCATCACTTAGGTCTCCAACGAATGAATCATTTACTCAATTGGAATAGAAAAATTCAATGGCCATCATTTTCTTTCTTGAATAAATCCTTCAGGCAGGAAATATTTATGGAACCAAGAGATGAATGAGTTATTGTCAAAATATGTATATTCCCTTGCAAAAGACAGTTTCTAGGCTGAAATTTTTGGTTTATTGAAAACTGGCTTAGGAAACCCAAGCCAGAATATAGAGTTATTTAATTCCAGGTCACAATGTAAAAAATTCTATTGGAAAGCTGAGAGCAATTCTTTTATATATTTTTCCAGTTTTATTGAGATATAATTG
>NW_006351942.1:0-550 GCF_000327345.1 Myotis davidii
CCTCTCTGAAATGAATACAAATATATTTTAAAAATACAGGATACTTTATCTGTTAACACTTGAACTTTAGAAACACAAAGAATAATTTTTTGCATAAGTATATATCATGCAATATTTGGGACATTCTTATGCTTTAAATTTTTGGTTTTTATCTGAAATGCAAAGTTAACAGGCATCCTGCATACTTCTCACCCTCTTCTGGAGGTGAACTAGGTGTGTTTCTATCCCAGGTCTTATTCACTCTACAAACTCGAGCAAGTTACCTAACTGCTCTGGGCTGGGGCTTCCTGGCTTTGCTGGTCTTTAGCTGTACAACACAGGGAATCCTTCAACCTCTTTGTGCCTCCATTTTCTCATCTGTGAAATAGGGATATAAGAGTGCCTGATCCAGGGAATAGTTGTGAGAATAAGTGGAGTTAAGGCATGTAACACCCTCTACCTCGTGCCCAACACTCAACAAATGCTGACCATTCATTCAATCTTATCATTTCAGAGAATATCGATTGGGGAACCCTTTTGGGCTAGGTCAGTGGTCGGCAAACTGCGGCTC
>NW_006351943.1:0-551 GCF_000327345.1 Myotis davidii
ATTCTGACCTGTTCCAATTAATACACCTACTGGCTTCTGAGAGCCAGGCAACAGAATTACTCAAGAAGGCCAGCTGTGAAACTGCAGAGTCTGTTTTTGCTTGAAAAAGCCAGGTCACCCTAAGAAAGTGTATGCAGAAAACGGGATTTACAAAGAGGAAACAAAGAGAAGCGAACGGAGGGATGCTCCAAGGACTGAGAGAGGGTATCGTCCCTTCTCCTCACTCATGCTTTCAGAGAAACTGAAATTATGATAAAAGGGGAAGTTACCGAGGCCCTTGCAGACACTGGGACGACTTTATCTGTTCTTATCCCGACCCAGCTAAGTGTTCCTCTCCACCGGAGTGTTCTGTACAAATGGCAGGGTATCTAAGCAACCAATGGCTGTTTTAAATCAGAGCCTGTCCCCTTTCAACTAAGGCAGCATATATCTTACTGGTCAAATCAGCCCCAATTCACCTGATCTGGAGAGATTTCTTCTCACATCAGTGATGCCCACATAGGTGTATGTGTGTGTTTCAGAAGGGTAATATGTATTTAGAACTAAATGAA
>NW_006351944.1:0-550 GCF_000327345.1 Myotis davidii
ACCAGGGATCAAACTGTGACCTGGTTCATAGGTTAATACTAAATCACTAGGCCACAATAGCCAGGCTAGAATTCATCATTTTTATACTGAAACTCACCAAATACTGTATTTTGCTTTTTTGGGGTTGGATTTTGTGTTCCACTACAAATATCTCTTTCCAAGAGTGTCCCCTCACTACATATTGGCGAGTTTAATATTGACTCTGACTCTCTAGCCTTCATAGAGAAGACAGACGGCTCATGACAATATCCACAATCAAGTCCACTGTGGCCTTCTTGTGAAGCCCATCACGATATTTTAATATGATATAGCAAAATAAAGATCCAAAGCACGTCTGCTGTTGAGGTAGCACCACTTAAGCCTCCTCTTTATTTGTGCCATGCTTAATAAAAAATAAAACGTGTACTTGGGTGTCAAGATGACTAAGGTTCTAGTCCGAGGTCTACTATCACTTGCTTGAGTTTGGACCATTCACTGACCTTTCTAAATCCTTTATCCTTGCCACTGGATCTCACTGCATCATTATGAAAATTAGGGGGGAAATAATAAG
>NW_006351945.1:0-551 GCF_000327345.1 Myotis davidii
AGGCAGAGTCAGCTGCTGCCACCGAGGGAGCTAAGCCCCTTGTACGAATTTCGTGAATCAGGTCTCTAGTTTTATACGAGAAAGCTTAGGCTTAAATGACAATTAATGGCAGAGATGGCCAACACAGGTCCTGTCAATGCAAAAAACCAGTAAGTGCTTTTCTCCACCATAAAAAATACCCTCTTGATGAGAACTACAGATCTCTACAGGACCAGCTCCAATGAATGTTACCTTCAGTCACTCTCCCCAGCAGAGAAAATGTATTCATTTGGATGTTTATGCCCATTCTGTGTCCACAAAAGATTACAGAATTATATACAACAATAAATATATAAAGTAAATATTAAAAGAAATCAAGAGACTGGAAAATAAAAGGAGGACAATAAAGCCAGAGGGGTAGTGAGCTTATCAAAATGTACACTGCAATGGACTGGAGAAGGGGTCATTATCCTAGAGGCTACTGAGTCGGCAAAGCAAAGAGCGAAACAAGATTCGAAATGAGCATCCCTGTTCTGTTGCCACCTCTATCCAAAATGAGAGTAAATAATAGA
>NW_006351946.1:0-551 GCF_000327345.1 Myotis davidii
AATTTGTGGTAAATGGCTACACAGCAATAGAAAATGAATGCATCACCCAATAGCGTTTCTCTTTTTGTAGTGCAATCTGTATTTCTAGCTGAAACATTGCTGCACAGATGAAAACTATATGTCCCAGACATATCTAAGGTGGGTCTGGACATCAGTTAATTTGGTGTGTGATTAAGTCAATGGGGACTTAGTGTAAATGATGTTGGTACATTCCAGATGCATTTTTAAGTGAGAATTTTCTCTCTTCTCTATACCTTTTCTACTACATAAAATGAGAATGTGATGGGTGGAAACCATGATTATAGGATCTACATTCTAGATGGAATAGTGAGCTGACATAAGTCTGGATTATAGGTGACTTCGTGGAGATACAAATCTAGCTCTGTAATTCTACCTCTAGACTTCTTTTATGTAAGATAGAAACAAACATCTATTTAAGCAACTGTTCTTAGAATGTGTATTACTCATAAAGGAATCTAATTCTAAAATATTTTTACTTAAACTATGTACATATATTTGAAACATCCTATCTAATAAAGAGGGGATATGCT
>NW_006351947.1:0-551 GCF_000327345.1 Myotis davidii
AAAAAAAATTACTAAATAACATTATTCAACAAATTTGGGATTGCAAATAATGATAAATCTAGAAGGAAAAAGTGAATGCAGGAAATAATGATGAGGGGGTAAAAAGCATGCTATTTTTTTATTTTACACCTAGCTATCTTTTTATTTTAATAGATATATGCAAAATGTAATAATACAGAATCAAATGGACCAGACAAATATTGACTAAAAGATAGCTGGTGTTGCAATATTCAAAACAAACAACAGAGTTTTATATAAGCCAAGAGGCAATGACAGGAACATAGATACATAAAATAAAGAGAACAACTCTTATGTATCTAATTAAATGGTCGTGAAATTGTATGTACTTAGCAACATATCCTCAAAATACATAAAGTAAAAAATGACATAATTATAAGGAGGAATTGACAAACCTACAGCCATACTGGGAGACTTTCATATGCCTCTCTCAGAAACTGATACATCAGGCAGACAAAAAATAGTATTAAGGATTTATAAAATATTTGAACAACACAATGAAAGAGCTAATCTAAAAGATATACATGTAGAAG
>NW_006351948.1:0-551 GCF_000327345.1 Myotis davidii
TCTCCATAGATAATCATGTCATCTGCAAGTAGGGGCACTTTCTTTCTAATCTGTATGGCCTTTGTTTCATTTTTGCCTTATTCCATTGACTAAGACTTCTGTCTAACACAGTGTGGAATAGCAGTGGTGAAAGTGGACATCCTCGCCTTGTGCCTGGGAGGGGGAAAGCATTCAGTCATTCACCATTAAGTATGGTGTTAGCTTCGATTCCTTGCTAAGCTTTTTGTTTTTATCATGAATGAATGTTGAATTTTATCAAATAATCATCTATTTTTCCTTCTTTAGATTACTAGTATAATAGATTGCATTCATTCATTTCCAGATATTGCACCAGCCTTGCATTACTAGGACAAATCCTACTTCATTGTGTATTATTATTTGTATACTTTCCTGGTTTTGATTTGGAATAATCAGTTGAGGACTTTTATATTTATGCTTGTTAGAGACATTGGTCTGTAGATGTCTTTTCTTATATGGTCTTTGTATGGTTTTGGTATCAGGGTAATTCCAGCCTCATAAAAAGTTGATAAGTTTTTCCCTCCCCTATTTTA
>NW_006351949.1:0-551 GCF_000327345.1 Myotis davidii
AAAACATTTTAAAGTGCATTTGCTTATCCAAAAAAAGTCTGATAAGATTAAACCAATTAGTGGCATTTTCATATCGGTGATACCCAGGTTGCTGGGATTTTTAAAGCTATGATTCATGCTCATATGGAATCTGTAGTCCTAGAGAACCTCAAGTATAACAAGACCATCGGGAATTATTTTGCCCTTTCCTCGCCCATCAATTTTATATAGCATTAAAAAATTGGCTTCAAATAGTTTCTCCAGAATATAATGTGCTTATTTTCACAGACATTTTAGGTCTCTAAAAAGTGGGATATTGAGCTCCTGAGGAAACTGTTTTCTATTGATAAGATCCAAAAATCTGGTTAAGTCTGACTTTCCTAGAATTCAATTCTATTGAATTTCACATTTCTATTTACTTTATTTCTAGCACATTCAAAGTTAAACCTGGAAACTTTTCAATGATATCATGTCAGTCTTTCACATAATTTCAAACCACCTCAGCATATAATTCTGTATTTCTCAAACTGTAACGTTTTGTGTGTGGGGGTGAAAAATAATTAGCTATCATT
>NW_006351950.1:0-551 GCF_000327345.1 Myotis davidii
CAATCTATGCCTTTTAATTGGAAAATTCAGTCCATTTACATTTAAGGTAATTTTTTGATAGGTATGGACTAACTATTGCCGTTTTGTTAACAGTTTTTCTGGCTGTTTTGTAATTCTTTTTTTCTTGTCTTCTCTGCTTACTCATTTCCTTTGTGATTTGATGATTTTCTGTAGTAGTGTGCTTAGATTCCTTTCTCTTTATAATTTTTCTATCTACTGTAAGTTTTTGCTTTGTGCTTACCAGGAGGCTTATAATTATAGTATTCTATTTTAAGCTGATAAGAACTTAAGTTTGAATGCATACTGAAGTTCTATATTTTTACTCCCCCCTGACATTTTATGATTTTGATGTCACAATTCACATTTTATCCTGTATATCTATTAACAAATTATTTTAGTTATAGTTGTTTTAATACTTTTGTCTTTTTAACCTTCATGCTATATTTTTAAGTGATTTATCCACCACCATTACAATATTAGAGTATTCTGAATTTAACTAAAATTTACCTTTACCAGTGAGATTTATACTTTCATATGTTTTTCTGTTACTA
>NW_006351951.1:0-551 GCF_000327345.1 Myotis davidii
GTGCACGAATTCGTGCACCGGGGCCTCTAGTAAGAAAATAAAGCAAGTAGATCTGGCAACCTGCCCTTGAAAATAGGGTTTTGGGGGTTATTCACACCCGTTACGTCATGACAAAAGTATCCGTTAAAAATGCGGGCTGGGCCGCCCATCGGAACGCCGTCTCAGATAAGGCGGCCTCTCGCCAAAATACCTGCCCAGGGCTGCCTCATGCTCGTCTCGCTAAAATATTGATTTAAGTGCAAACACTCAGGCAGACCCCGGTTTTCAACAAGGGGGTGACTCGGGGGGCGCTCATGCCCCTGGACAGACGCGGTTTGTGGCTCTCGACCACGTGATGTGCCCGAGGGGTTACGGTGAAGCTGCCAGAATTTCCTTTCTCTTTATTCTTTCCATCACTTTTTATTTTATTTTATCTTTATCGTTGAAGGTATTACGGATGCCGCACCCCCCCAATTTTTCCCCCATCGGGCCCCCCTCCATCCCATTCCCACCTCACTCTCGGCCCTCACCACCCTATTGTCTGTGCCCTTGGGCTCTGCAAATATACATAC
>NW_006351952.1:0-551 GCF_000327345.1 Myotis davidii
AAAACCAACCAACCAAACAAACAAACAAAAAATGTCTTCATCATTTGATATTCTGTGGATATGCCAAAGGCTTCAGGGACTTGACTGAGTGCTGCGGAGGGAGGAAGGGTCAGTGAGGTGAAACAAGAAGGCAAAGTCAAGTTAAAGAGAGTCAATAACTTAAGGAAAAGATATTGTTGACCAGCATGATGCTCTTAGAAGACTATGAGGAGCTAAACCTGGTAACAATGGGGGAAGAGACTGGAAAGAGTAAAATGCCAATTTTAGATAGCCACATATGGCAGCCAACTTCAACAATGCTCACAAGCTACAACAGACTTTTGAGAAGGGTGTGATATGATTAGGTTAAACCCTGCTAATTCGTATTGGAAGATTGCCTGTACCACCCCAAGCTGGCTTTGGGATAAGATATCAGGTATGCCACATCAATAACTTCAGGAACAAGTGAGAGTTTCACAATGAGAAGGGGTTGACAGTGGAACTGAACCTTATTCATTTGTTTTTTATAATATACTAGAGTCCCAATGCACGAAATTTGTGCAAGAGTAGGC
>NW_006351953.1:0-551 GCF_000327345.1 Myotis davidii
TTTTTTTTTGCAATAAGCTATTTGTCCAAATATACTCTCAAGCTTTCCATGTAATTAAACTTTCCTTTTCCTTGTTGTAAATGAATACTTTCAAATAATATTTTAATCTTTTTTTGTGTCTCATATTTTCAGGACAATATTTCTTCCATCTTGGCTGTGATAAAGATACCTAATTATATTGATGATAGTAAGTTGACAGCGATATTGATGAGTGATCACAGTGTGTGTGCCAGGCAGCCTATCATCGCCCTCATTTTACAGATAAGGAAATGGAGACATAGAACAGCTAAGTAATTTTGTTAGAATCACAAAGCTATCAACTGTGTAGCTAGCATTAGAGCTCAGACTCTGGCTCAAATGCACACGTGTTCTTAAAAAGTAGACCATGTAGTCTTTTGTGATCTGTGTCTCCATGTAACAGTGTTTAAAAGGCTTGCTTGTGTGTTTTCTCAGACACTTTAATTCTAAAAGAACTTACATGATGCTTCTTTATCTCCTTTCAATGAGATAGACTATGGTAATAAGATAGGTTGGTCACATACTACCAATCC
>NW_006351954.1:0-551 GCF_000327345.1 Myotis davidii
TTATCATGAACCTTGCTCAAGGAATCTATATCAACACAGTTTTGAAGAGAGTCAGTATCAATTGAATATGGCACACCCATGTTGAAACTTACTATTATTTACTAATCCTGGTCTAGAAGGCTCAGGATTAGAGGGTTCTGGTACATCTGAAGACACAGAAGATGGAGCCAACAGTCTCAAAAAGTAAAGGATTCAGATACATCTCATATTGTACCTAATCAACTATAAATCAAGTTTGAGGCTAGTAGAACAATGATTTTTAACTCTTATTAAATCTCCAAAAGGGTACCTTTTGTGTACTCTCAGGAAACTACTGAAGGATGTCCTTCATCAAAATGAACAAGAAAACAGAAGAAAGAATACATAGAATCTAGGAAGCAAGAGTTTCAGGATCCCACCAGGCCTAGCGAGCAGTCAGCTAACGCAGAGTGAAAGAGGTGAAAACTCCTGGAGGCAATTCTTTGGAGATATAGATACCAATGCATTATCTAATGTGCTTGAGCTTAACAAATATCAGTGCGCACAGATTCGTGCACATTGAAAGGAAATTA
>NW_006351955.1:0-551 GCF_000327345.1 Myotis davidii
TTGAAAATATTATGCTAAGTGAAAGAAGCCAGAAACCAAAGGCTGCCTATTGTATGATTCCATACAATATTGTATGAAGTGTCCAGAACAGGCACATCTATGAAGACAAAAAGTAGACTAGTGTTTGCCTCAGGTTGAAGGGGAGAGGGAAATTGGGGGAAATGGGGAGTGACTGGCAAAAGGCATGGGATTTTGGAAGGAAGTTTTAAAAATGATCTAAAAGTGACTTGTGGTGATGGTTACATAAATCTAACACTCATTGACTCATACACTTTAAATTGATGACTTGTATGGTATATAAATTACATATTAATAAAGTTCAAAATAAAGCAAATGAACTATTCCAGCCATTGGTGTGACCCTCTTTAAGTTATTTGCACTTTGAACCCCTGCTTTTTAAGGGAAAATGCACATAAAACCTGATTCTGAAGAGCCTAGAAGAGAATTTGCTCCCTTTAGCCTACACCAGGGTACTGAGTCTCACTTGGCAGTGGTGGGTGGGAAGAATAACATTTTAATTTTTTTCAAATCTTAAAAAATAAAGCCAATTA
>NW_006351956.1:0-551 GCF_000327345.1 Myotis davidii
TCATAAAACATGGCTCCTCCTCGGCGGGTCTAACTGGTGTGAACTCATGGGAGGGAAAGGGAGCTGAAGTAACGGCTTAGCTTGTTGGAGTGCTCCACACGCAAAAGGCCCCAAGGTCATAATGCTTGGTCAGAGTCCTCTCTTTGAATGCCTCCTAGCTATCTGGAATTTACTAAAGTAAATGTAAATTTTAGAACCCTTAGAAGCTACACTCACTCACGTGGACAATTTTAAAAGGAAGAAGAACCAAGAAAGACAGTTTACAACTGCTTTTTGGCACTGTCAGGTTGGGTGTTTGTCCCTGACTGCAGTACTTGAAGGTGGTAGAGATTCAACACTCAACCACTTAGCAGAGTGGGGCCAAGGAATTCCAGGTGTTCCAAACTGACCAACAAAGCCATTGCAAGCATGTGGCTTTAGGAACTGTTATTGGATGAGCGGTCCCTGGGGCTGCCGTGCCTTCTGAACTGAGCACATGTCCTAGTTTTGTAGGTAGAACTACCTAGATTGACTCATCTATTGACCCCAAAACAGTGCTTGATGACTCTCTG
>NW_006351957.1:0-551 GCF_000327345.1 Myotis davidii
ACAAACAAAACACAGTTAGTAAAGATATGATATTTGAGGGCCACTGGAGTATGGGAGTTCTGTACGGTCTGCCTAGATCATTTGTAACCTGGAACGATTCCAAAAAACAACAACAAACAACCCCCCCCACCCCCCCAACCCCAAACACCAGAAAACCAAGGCCACTTATTTAACCGCCCCTAAACACTGCCATTCAGAAAAACAAGAGCAGCACCCTGGACAGCGGTTCGCCCAGGCGGCTGGCCGGGCAGCACCGTGGACAGCGGCCCCGTGGCTGTGGGGATGGACACCACACAGCCATTGCCTCCTGTGGAATCCGCAGCCGCGTGGGCAGCGTGGGCCTTACAGCGGGAGTTTACGGAGGAGGAAAGCATTCGGGGCCTTTGCGCCGTGACCTCAAGCACCTTAAGGTCACCGGCCAGGCCCACGTGTGGTCTAGGATCATGCGTGCATCACCCACGGGCGCCCTGCAGGGAAGACTGGGTGAGTGCAGTGTGGTGGGCGGAATTCTCAGATGGCCCCTCATCGTTTTTTCTTTTCTGGTTAATTCT
>NW_006351958.1:0-551 GCF_000327345.1 Myotis davidii
TTGAACCCTGACCTCCTGGTGCATGGGTTGACAATCACTGAGCCACACGAGCCAGGATAATTATTAATTACTTGGAAAATAGATGGTTCATACACATTGTACAAATTCAAATGTATAAAAGGGTATATGGTGAAAAGTAAACTTCCCTCCACTCTGTCCTTCAATTTTCTGACTTTGCTACCCAGAAACAACTTCTGTTTTCAGTTTCTTTTATATTGTACCAGGAGTTTTATTATGCCCATGTAAGCATTTTTTATTATGTATTAAGTTCTGTTTTTTATTCTCCCCACAAATGGCAACACTCTAAATAAACTGTTCTGAATTTTACTTTTTAAAGTTAATATATTTGGGTATTTTTCTAATCAGTACATGCTGAACTTCCTCATTCTTTAAAAAAGTTACATAGTATTCTGTGGTATGCATGGTCCTTCATGTAACAGTCCTTTCTTTATAAGTTGTTTTTAGCCTTTTGATATGGCATGAAATGGTTAAAGGAATATTTTTGTCCTTGTGTCTTTTTTTAGCAATTTCATTTTTTAATATATATATAT
>NW_006351959.1:0-551 GCF_000327345.1 Myotis davidii
ACGTATAAGTGAAATCATACAGTATTTGTCTTTGTTTGACCTGTTTCACTTAGCATAATGCCCTCAAGGACCATCCATGTTGTCACAAATGGGAGAATTTCCTTCTTTGGTATGGCTGAATAATATTCCCGTGTGTATGTATCACTTTTCTTTATTCATCTGTCAGTAGACACTTAGGGGGTTGCAGATAAATACAGTAGTTCCCCCTTTATCTGCAGGAGATAGATAACCTAAACCTGGATGCTTGAAACTGCAGATAGTACTGAACCTTAAGTAAGCTGTTTTTTTCCTGTGTATACTCTACGGCTTCTCTTTGCCAGCATCATTACTTCTGTTCTCTGTGGTCAGTATTAAGTAGAATAAAGGTGACTTGAACACAAGCAATGTGGTACTTCATCAGTTGTTCTGATAACCAAGATGGCTACTAAGTGACTTATCAGGCAGGTAATATATACACATGGATATGCTTGACAAAGGGATGATTTGTAGAATGGAGTGGGGTGTTGCAAGATTTCATCTGCTACTCAGAAGGGTGTGCAATTTAAAACTTA
>NW_006351960.1:0-551 GCF_000327345.1 Myotis davidii
AAAGAGATAGGACCCTCGTCTCAAAGGGGCTGGCAAGGGATTGTGGATAATAATTGACACTTATTGATCCATTATTGTGTGTCGGTTTAAACATAACAGCAAACCTATGAGGTGGAAACTATTATTAGATTCTTTAGACAAATGAGAAAACTGGGGCACAGAAATCTAGCAATTAGGGGACCAGAGCTGTAGACTAAAGCAGTTGGGCCCTAAAGCTCTCACCTTTAGCACTACACGCTACCAGACACGTCACCAAGATCAGACACTACCGTGTGCTCCTCTGTGGAGCCGAGGTTTAGTCATTGTAACCAGAGGAGGAGGCAGGAGCCTCACGGGAGGAACAAAGCAAGAGTAAAACCACAACAACTGGGGTTCAGGATGAGTGTGGGATCAGGGGCGAGCCTGTCTAGCAGCAAAATCATTGATGTTTTAGTGCAGGACTGGTCCTACATCACATAGGCCAAGACTGAATCCAGATTTTTTAAGTTAAGTCTCCCTAACTATGGGAATTGAGGGCCATGGGGCTAAAAGTCAGGGGCAGGGGGTGGTCA
>NW_006351961.1:0-551 GCF_000327345.1 Myotis davidii
GCCAGGGGTCGAACCTGCAACCCAGGTATGTGCTCTTAACCAGGAATTGAACCCGAGAACCTTCGGTGCGTGGGCTGACACTCCAACCACAGCTCACACCAACTAGGGCTGGGTTACTGATCATTTATCCTTGCATCCAAGCCAGAAACTCTAAGGTGAAGTTGCATCACAGCAACTATGAACTTGATGGTTCAGCAAAAATGCAGTTAACATCTTTCGTGGATCATGCACTGAACTAAGGTTAACTTGGTGTGATTGTGTATTTATCCAAAGCAGCCATGGAATACCAGTGTTCAATAAGATTTTTAAGTCACTGTCCTGTAAGGATGCATTTTAATCTTTAACAAGCAAACGTTCATAGGAGCTATGGCCTACACGCAATATAGCCTTAAGGGCCAGTTTTTTAAAAGGGAAGATTGTGTTTTGTTCTATCAAGAGTGGCTCAGTTGATTGAAGCATCATACAGTACACCAAAAGGTTGTGGGTTTGATCCTTGGTGAGGGCATGTATGGGAGGCAACAGATAAATGTTTCTCTCTCTCTCTCTCTCTC
>NW_006351962.1:0-551 GCF_000327345.1 Myotis davidii
ATTAAAAAAAAGAAAAAAGGAACCAGAAAGTTAGGTGGGTTCCGATAGAAATCATTATTCAATTAGGGTATTTAAGGAATCAATGAAAGGATATAGATGTCAGAATAACGTTAAAATAAGAAAGAATGGGATGAGAGGGTCACCATCTGGGAGCAAAGGAAACAGACTGATGAGCAGCAATGAGCAAACTTAATTCCTCACCCAAGAGCATAGAAGAAATTATGCCATTGTACCAGATGCCAGAAGATTTCTAACCATGCACCACTTAAGTAGAGCATGGGAGAGAGAAAAACACATACACCACATCATACAGACACACAACAAAATAACTACATAGCTTTAGAGATCCTGGTTTACAAAGTATGGAGAAAACAAAAAGGACAGATGCTCACTTGGCCAGCTCTCAATGGAACTCATTAAAATTGTCACCCTGTCCTTGGATCGGTGCTCATGTTAAGATTTTACCTTGGTTAGCCAGAAGTCACCCACTTGTGATAAAACTCAGAGCAGTGTGGCCAAAAGGGAGACAGATTATTTTTAAAGGCCCAAAT
>NW_006351963.1:0-551 GCF_000327345.1 Myotis davidii
GATCAAGGGATCACACATTTCCCTGGAGTCAAGGCCTGTTCAAGTGAATTTACAAATGGATGCAGGACTCACTTTTTTCAAGGGTGAAGGCTCTCCTTCCACTGGGCAGTCAGTTTGCTTGTCTAGAGAAGAATCTACAATGTTATCTACAATGTCAAGGGTTGTAAAATAGTCTAAAGGTGGTACAGAGCCCTGATAGAATCAGGTAATTATAGCTCACCATTAAAAGGATATCCAATCATCTCATTCTTATCCCAAAGTCTAAATGTTTTCTTATACATTAATGTAAGAATACCTAGGAACCCTAATTTGTTTGAATGCATTTATATTGTGAAAGAATATTTGTTTAATAAAAGAACCTAGTGGATAAGTGGACTGTATCTGTCAGGGAAGGTCAGTTGCTGTAACAAACAACTCCAGTGTCAGAGGCTTAACACAGTCGACTTATACTTGCCCTCCTCATAGTTCCCACTGTCACTCAGTTACACTTCCTCCAAGTGATTCTACCATCTTCGTGGGCCTAAGCCAGTGGTTGGCAAACCGCGGCTTGC
>NW_006351964.1:0-551 GCF_000327345.1 Myotis davidii
GCGTGCGTGCATGCATGTGTTGTATATAAAAGCAAAATGGCAACTGGCTGTCTCAGCACAAAGATCATTTATTCACTCAACAAAAATTTAGTGAGTATCAACCACGTGCTAGGCATTATTCTAGTGACTGAGAATATAGGAGTGGACCAAAGAAATAAAGCACATGTCCTTATGGCCCTAATGCTTTAATGCCGTCACGACCAAACGAGCAGCGGCTCTCATGGCGGGCAGGGGGAGGGGGGGACGAGAACTACAGCAGTGGAGAGCTGCGAGCAGTGGAGGGCAGGGCATGAGCGATGAGTGGCGATGAGCGGGGCGGCCAGCTAAGGCAAGCAGAGGCGAGCTACTCGCACAGGATTTCGTGTGCGCTGGGCCTCTAGGAAATTTATAATCCCTTACCATTTTGGTCTTGTGCGTTCCTCCTTTGGCAACCCTAAGAGATATAAATTAGATGATAGCTTCCATCTAACCAATGTGCGTTAATTTAACATCCCTCCCTATTAAATTTATTCATTATTTTATTAAAAATGATGAATTATAAACAGCCCAAA
>NW_006351965.1:0-551 GCF_000327345.1 Myotis davidii
ATCCACTGAGCCAAACCGGTTTCGGCCACTTATGACAACTTTGTTTTGCAGGTGGAATGCTGGGTGTAGAGAGGTTCAGTGACAGGCCTCATAGCTAGGGAGGGTGGTGTGCGCTTCGGGTCAGCATGCCGCCTGGTGTTGAATTCAGCAAGCCAGGCCGGAAGACGTCATCAGAAATGCCAACAAAAATTAAGTTGACCATTTTGTCCTGGACCATCTCCGTCCTCAGACTGGTTCCTTTAGCAGTCAGAGATTTAATCTTTACGTGACAGTCACACCACATTGCCTTGCCAAGATGGAAGCCCGAGTGGAACATGCTTTCAGGCCTGGGTGTGGCAGACGTTATAGATACTGTGTGTATTTACTGTTAGCAGAATTGCGTAATCCCATCCTCAGTCCCGACTCATTGCCTTGTGAATGACACTTGAAATGCACATTATTTAGTACTTGGCTGAGGAGATCTATATGCACACTGGTTTTTCCACACCAGACAGTTGTTTTCTTGTTTTAATTTTTTCAGGCACTGCCCAGTGGACAGAGTAACTTCCTGA
>NW_006351966.1:0-551 GCF_000327345.1 Myotis davidii
AAGACATCTGTATTGGCACTCTTATCTTCTTCTGAGCTAGCAACTTGGTGGGCATTAAATGATCTAATTTCATTCCACCCTGGAATTTCTATTAGGCATTATAGCTCACACGCTGGGCATCTTGGGATATCCAGATATTGCCCTGAGAGCAAGAACCAATTCTTCCCATACTGCCACATATACTGTTCTCAAGTCAGCCCATTGTGTGGACTTTACTTCCTCTCTTCAGCAACAGTTATTCATTCCGCTGCAGGTCTGGGTTGAGTCCTGACCTTCCATATCGGAGTTTCCATTGGTGAACCAGGTGTCCGGTTTTGCCTCAGTGGAAAGAGAATCATGATATTTAGACCACTTTGGGAGCTCAACCAGAGACTCCGTCACTGGTTCATTGTCAGATAGGTACCTTTTCATGAACGTGCTTTTCCCGGGGTACTCCCCTTAACTTGTTTCTGAATATACCATTTTCATTCTATCAGGGATTTTAAGTTAGGATGCCATATTTTGTGGTTGCCGTAAATTTTTTTAAAATTTTTTCTTTATTGTTGAAAGTA
>NW_006351967.1:0-551 GCF_000327345.1 Myotis davidii
ATGGGCGTCCATGCCCACATTTTCCAAATAAATAACTATATAACTATATGTATCATTTTACCATGGCACCAGAGTAACAGTCAAATTTTAAGAGGAAGCCATCTTAGAGCTCAATGTTCCAAATCTCTACATAGCAACCAAGCAGAAAACTTTGCAGACACCCTCAGTGGCCCACTGGGTGACACCTCTGACAAGAAAGACAGTGGAGAGAGACTCTACAGGATTCAGGCCTTGACAGACTTCTTTCCTCTCAAGCCCATCTTGCCATGGGTAGGAGACACTGGAGACACTCAGTAATGACCACTACAGTGTCTTTTTCCAGAAAGCAGTGGCCTCCTCTAACTCGGGCTTATTGGATCTTTGCCTTCGGCAACACTTTAGAGGAGGCAGTGAAAATGTTTTGTTGGGAACTGGAGAATGTGCTTCCTGGAGGCATAGTGTTGGTTAGGAAAGTGGCACCAGGAATAACTATCTCTGACTTTGAGATAATTGCTTAACACATTGTTGGAACAAGAAATACAAGCAGGGCCGAAGCCGGTTTGGCTCAGTGG
>NW_006351968.1:0-551 GCF_000327345.1 Myotis davidii
AAGTAAGCAATAGAGAGAAGGAACAGAGAAGAGAAAACAGGGAGGGAAATGAAGGTAAAGCTAAAAGACAATTAAGACAATGTCTGACTTAAGTATATTACAACTCTGGGCTCCAGAGTAAAGTATGCAAGTAGTTTTGGGGCAGTCAGAATACAGTAAATAATATTAGTAGTAAAAGGAACATGACAATTTTACCAGACCAGATTTCCATAGAATAACAGGAAGTCCTTTGAATAATAATATTCCATATTTAATGATGTACCTTGGCATATAGGTAAAATCAATATTCATTTATTCCCTTCAAAGAGCAATTCCTAGAATTACTTACTATATGTGGTAGGTAAGGAAAGGCAAAGGAAACTAGCTATTATAGAGCTTTTACAGTGCTCTGGGCATGGTACTAGACCTACCCTATACCATCTATTATTTCATTTTGTCTTTATGAAATGATAAGATCAATACAAATATACATCTCTGTTCTCAGGAACTTTCAAAATATTTGGGGGATTGGAACTGTAAGGCTAAAAAAGCATCAGCAATAGCTAATGCAT
>NW_006351969.1:0-551 GCF_000327345.1 Myotis davidii
TAACATCACACTGGTTTTTATTACCCGCTAATGAACGTGTATAGCTCACAGACCTGACCCTTCCCCCACCCCGGGCCTTCCCCCCAGTATAGAGGCCTTTTGTCTTCCTTCTCTTTTATTCATTTGTGTGCTATTTGAATCTTTATCCGCAGGCATTATCTGTCAAATCTATGTATTTGTAAATGGAGCGCGAGGACTCTGAGAAGTGGGGTGACCTCTGGAAGGGGTTGGGCTCCGTCTCCTGTCACCGTCGTCATAAAGGAGTTTCTGATATTAAATATATATGCTCTATTGTGTGTGTATTTTGGGAGTGCGGAGAGAGCTGTAGGAACTGCGAGGGTTTTCAGTGCAGTTGGAAGCTGAGAAGAAAGGATCACGTTGTAGATCCACTGCCTTCCCTTCTCCGCTCCCCCGCTCCCCCGCTCTCCTGACCCCCCCAACCCCCAAATCCTGGGTAGGTGATAAACAGGGAATCAAAACCAGGTAGGAATGAGCACTTGGGAGAGCAGGCATGTCCGCCTTCGGGATTTACACGGGAAACTGTAGCTTCG
>NW_006351970.1:0-551 GCF_000327345.1 Myotis davidii
AAAACCATTGGAGTGTATTTCATTTTACCAATGTAGTAGGATAATTAATGACACTAATTATTTTATTAGTTAATATTTAAACTTTTTGTATATTAATCATAGATCCTATTTTGAGAATTTTCAATGGGCTACTAGGCTAATTGATTTTATACCTTTTCTCATCTAATGTTTATACAAATCCAATTATATTTATATTGATACTATTTTACTAACAAGACAATAGAAGTTTAGACAAGATTTTGAGAAAAGACACCAAGCTAGTAAATGATAGAGCTTGAAATTTATTGATAATGAACCTGACTCCTAAGACAATATTTTGAACAAAAGAAAATCCAGTGTACAAAGTCCTTGTCATTTTTTCACATATTGTCTTTCTTCTATGTCCAGGGACTCATTTGTTATCTTGACTTTCTGCTAGGTTTCAGGTTCAGAATTTTTTATCGTTTGAACTTGTGAGGGTCTATATTTTCTTGCTACTCTGAAGTCAAGCAGTGGAAGTTGAATTAGTGTGCATTTTCTTAACTTTTTAAACATCTTTGCATTTTTAAGCA
>NW_006351971.1:0-551 GCF_000327345.1 Myotis davidii
TTAATATTAACCTCTTTGTTTTGATCATTGCATGGTAGTTATAAATATGTGAACATTAGGAGAAGCAGGGTAAAGGACATGGAAAATCTCTACATATAATTTTTGCAGCTTTTATGTAAATTTGAAAATAATTTCAAAATTAAAGGTTAAAATAACATGAGGAAAAAAACCCTATAAGAACCTATAATACACTTAGTGAAAAATCATATTTCAAGAAACATGCCAGTATAGAGGGTGACATATTGGACATAAAAGGGATTTTGTTCTACCCACTTTATAAAGTATATTTCTGTATTTTTTTTGTATGCTTCTAATCTCTAGTTTTTCCACTTTCAGTAACAAATCCTTCACAGGTAATTAGTCCTTTGAGGATAATTTACATTTTCATATGGGACTTCTTATTTTTTGCAACATAGAATCAAATTCTCAGATATTGAGCCTGATTGAATTGGGTCTCAATTTTACGTTTTTGTGGTTGAGGTGGAGGAAAACATTGTTGGAAGGGGGCTGGGGCAGGGGTGGTCTTGGAGGTGGAGGGAAGGGAGAATGGG
>NW_006351972.1:0-551 GCF_000327345.1 Myotis davidii
ATAAAAAAAAAGTCCTTACAAACTTACTATTGTAACCCAATAAAATTTGCTAGAGTCAGGCAGACACAGGTAATAAAATGCATTCCTAAGATTGTGCTGCATGGTAATTGTTTGAAAGAGATAAGGAGTTCATGGTAGTTATAAGTAATGTGATTTTCCTATACCAAAATAAATGTGCCCAAGGTAGGCTTAAGGGAAATAAATAAGTTTAAGTCATGCCATGATTGCTTGTTGTTACGATACCATTGTTGTGCTTCCAATTTAAACATAGGAGAAAATTCTAAGGAAATTAACGGCTGCTGTGTCCCACAGATCTAACTCGTAATGTGTCCGTTGTATGTCCTCACATTAAAGAGCTTTGGGAACTGATCTCGCATCAGCATTGAAGTGCTAAAACATCACTTTTCTGTTTCATTCTGTGGGGAAAAATGGCCAATATATTATTGCTTTGCCTCAGTGCTGATGTGTTTTTAAAATGCACAAGTAAATGCTGAGCGAGTATAAAATACTCTGGTGAGTAGTTCAATCTATTTGCATCGTACATTTTTTTT
>NW_006351973.1:0-551 GCF_000327345.1 Myotis davidii
AAAAATATCCTCGGGGGAGGATTAAAAAACACACACACAAAAAAAACAGAGTACACTTTTCATATAGGCAGGTGGCAAAAAAGAATGATTCTCCTTTTTCCCCAATCTTAGTGCTGAAATTTCACTATTCATTACTTAGGGTTAGAGAAGTTTTTCTATTTTCCACCTCCTATGAAAACATAAAAACCTGAAGAGGGATCACCAATAACCATTAATAACTTATAGTTGAGCTAAAATTAACTTAGATTGCTGAAAACTAAAATCTAAGAAACAGGGATGCCAACTACAATTTGGCCTACTGCTCTCAAGAACCTCCTGATTCCAAGTTTTCAGTCTTATTGTCTCCAACGACCAAAATTTCCCAGAAATACCCACATTTCAGTATGTAAAAATCTCCCAGACTATTTCTTGCACTGAAAAATAAGACCTCGTGTCTCAATTTTGTTTCAGAAAATATGTTCACTTCTGAAATGAGTTCTAGGACATAGGACATATGTCCACAGAACAGAATGAGAGGTATCAGTCATGAAAGAAGGCACAGAAAAGTAAAA
>NW_006351974.1:0-551 GCF_000327345.1 Myotis davidii
GAGGGAAGCCTGGGTCCTGGGTGCCAGAGGCAACAGCCAGGGAAAGGAAGGCCTCCTTACTCTTGCATGGATTTCGGAATCGGCCTCTAGTTTCCTATAATTATCTCAGTAGAGCCTGGTGGCCAACGGATTAAGTAGTTTCAGATGGAATATATACAACTTTATGGGAAAGTATGTCCAAGAGAAGTTTTCTTTATCTCTAAAGATGAAGACCAAATAGTTGGTTACATTGTTACCTCCCTAACCTATCTTTATTCTCTACAGTTTCCTCAAGTTTTAAATGATTAAATGTCTTGAATTTTTAGTTAAATTCTAAACCACTAATAGGTTCTGTAATCTTAAACAAGTTTGGGCCTTTTTCTTCATCTTTTAAATGAGGTGGTAGACTAAATAAGCACCCTTTAAGTAAAGTGATAGACTGAAGCACCCTTTCAACTTAGAAATGCTATAATTATTCATGGAAGAAACTGACACTTGTTTCACAAATAACAAAACAAGGGGCTATCTGTATAAAAGTAGTTAATGACAAACTTCATTAAGATGTAATTGGG
>NW_006351975.1:0-551 GCF_000327345.1 Myotis davidii
CACTGTGAGATGGATACAGCAGAATTGTTTGAATTCCATTTCTCTGGGGAGAATGATTTTTTTTTCAACATAGTTCAGGTACAAAAAGGATCCTTTCTGTTTTATATCACCCATACTTTCTCACATACACATGCTCTCACTTTTCAACTGTTAACATCACAGCATCAATAAATGTCTGAGCTACTTGAACACAGTGGCCACATTTCATAAATGCAAATAGGGAGCATTTAAAAATCTAAAAAATATCAGTAGCCAGTCTTCACTGAGATTTAAAATGTATCAACTTCGCACTAAATGATTTACATGCATTGTCCCAGTTAAGTCTTGCAACAACCTGATGTCCATGCCGTTCCATTCTATAAGTGTGAAAACTGAGGCTTAAGCATCTGTATCTTGCCTGAGTAACATAACTAGTGTATAGCCCTTTGTCAAAGCTTTAGTTCAATCTTCCAAGAAATATTTATTGTGCACTGTTCATGTGGCATAGCATGTGCTAGGTCCTCCTAATGTGCTGGGTAAATGAACAATAAACAGTTATTGATGAAATAATA
>NW_006351976.1:0-551 GCF_000327345.1 Myotis davidii
CCACCACTCAAGGCCAAATCTGTCTAATGGTTTCCCAGCTCTTTGGGGTCAGATTCTGGACTTCTTGCCTCATCAAGCCCTTGGCTTCGCTCTGCTGTCCTTTATACTCTGCTTTCTACTCAATCATGAACTTCTTTCCATTCTGGCTCTCTCCCGCTTTAAGGCTTTGCCACTGCCCCCCTGCCTCTCATAGAAAGATCTACACACCATGCTCACGTGGCCATTCCCTCTACAGATTTCTTTTAGCTCAATCAATAATTCTTCAGAAAGGCTTCCCTGATCCCTCAAATTTAAGCCAGCTCTGCCGATTTAATATCTTTCCTTCAGAATAATCATCTATTTTTGAATCAAGTATATACTTATTAACTAGGGGTCCAGTACATGAATTCGAGCACCTTGAAAGAAACTGTGGTCCATGGGGCTGCAATGGACATAGGGGCGGGTCTCAGGCCATCCTTGGTACCCTTGCCTGGCCTCTCCTGTTGCAACGCCCGGTCCCCTGTCTTCTGGCAGTCCCTCTCCCGCTGCCACTGCTCCCACACACTGATGGC
>NW_006351977.1:0-551 GCF_000327345.1 Myotis davidii
ACTCAGGTATGTGCCCTTGATCAGGAATTGAACTTACAGCCCTTCGGTTTGCTGGCTGACATTCTAATCACTGAAGCAACACTGGACAGGGTGTTTTTCTTTTTATTAGATACATTTCTTAATTCTTTTTTTCTATCTGCATTATCTATTCCTTATCCTAAACTTCTCTTTGTTGTAATTATTGGTATCACCTTTGTCCCTTATTACTTCTCTTTGTTGTAATTATTGGTATTACCTTTGTCTTCCTTCTGGGTTGAATTTGCTGTTCCTGGGATCTCATATTTTAGCTTATTTGTTTGGTAAAGTATATCCTCCAGTAATTGTTCAACTTACGGTGACACCATTAGAATGGTCATGACAGCCTTCAATGTGCCTGTCTCTTAAGTCTGCCCCATTTTGGACTCGTTATCGCCTGGATGTGGTGTCCACAGTCACACGGAACCTCCTTTCACTCCATCCTGGAATGTGCCTTCACCTCTGTGTCACATTCCCTGCTTCTGTGCCCTGGATCATATCCATCTAGACAGTGGTTCTCAACCTTCCTAATGCCG
>NW_006351978.1:0-551 GCF_000327345.1 Myotis davidii
TTACATAGGCAATGCATGCTCATAATTGCAGAATATATGTTCATTTCAGAAAATACAGATGAGGAAAATTACTACTAAAAATAATCCATAATCCCATCATCCAGTAGTAACACCAGTGACATTTTGATCCATACTGGTACATATTCAGATTTTTAAAACATACAATGGATATTGTTTAAATGCAGATTTATAATACACGTTTTTAATCCTTATACTAAAGCACAATCACATACATTTAAGATGATGAGAATAATCATTCTTCAGAGCTGTCAGTGGAACTGTTTTAGTGGAACATATCACCGTTTACTCAACCTTCCTTCTCGTATTGGACTTTATAAACATGCTTCACTACAGATCCCACAGCTAAATCCTGGCCAACATCCTTGATTATTTAGGATAGATCTGAAAAGGGAGACTCATTAAATCAAAGAATAAACACATTTTGTGAGCTTTGACTGACAACTTTTGGAAAGTCAACTTGTCTCTGCTATTTCCCAGTCCCTCTGTTTCCATAATCTCTTCCCCCCACTCCTTTCCTCTCTCTGAAATAA
>NW_006351979.1:0-551 GCF_000327345.1 Myotis davidii
AAAAAAATCAGAGCTCATGTCATCTCACTCCTGCATCCTTCAGTATGGGGGAAAAGGAAACTTCCTGGTAGGCTAACTTACTTAACCTAGATAAGCCTATTTAGCTGATCTCTCTTGGAAAATGGAGATGATCTTTCATTTTCTCTGCCAGTTGCATCTCAATATTTGTGTTGTCTTTTCTCGCCCAGATTAAAAAAAAGAAATGTTCTGAATGCACTGTGTGGTCCTGGATTTGTCTCTGATAAAGCAGCCACAGGCTCTATGAATACTAATGCTTGACACAAGGATGGTTGACTGTAGGGTCCCAGTGTCAGTGGGGTTGAGTTTGAATCGTCGATCCCCGTCTCACTGTGAACCCTTGGGGAAATTACCTATCTCTTCAACCCTCAGTTTTCTCACATATAAACATGGCACAATGCCCGCATCAAAGACACAATAAAGCTCTTCACTCAGCACCTCGCACATTGTGAACACAAGGAAACCGCAGTTTTTAGTACGGGTTGAGGTGGTAGTGATGGCGTGCCCAGCACTCTGCCTGAAAGTACACTTCT
>NW_006351980.1:0-551 GCF_000327345.1 Myotis davidii
AATTCCCATATATATTTTTATGTAGAAATGTGACATATTCATTTCATAATAAGATGTATTGTCTGGGAAGTTTGAAAGTATATTTGGAACTTTGTCTAAAATTAGGATTAAGACTCCTAAGAGAGAGCTAGAGTAGCTCATGGCTAAGGCTATTGAATTTGTATTTCTGCCACCAGGAGCAGGAGAGAAACCCAATACCTGAAGGGAATATATCTCTCAGAGACTTGAAACTGGACCACAATTTCACTGAGGGCCCAGCACTAGATAACTTGATCATGAACTGCCTAAATTACTAGCATGTTTCTTTTTTAAAAAAATTGTCCCAATCAGTTTGACTAAAACCACAGATAGAGACTTAACAATCATGCTATGGGGATTAGAAGAAGCAGAACACAGAAATTCATAATTTTACTACTATTCTTAGTTACACATTGCTAGTTAGAGAGTAAGAAAGGAAGTTTAAGAATACGTAAAAGGAATATATTCTGATTACTTCCTAATGTGACTTTGTCTCTTATCTGACTCTTTCAATAGGTTTTAAACTGTGCTCC
>NW_006351981.1:0-551 GCF_000327345.1 Myotis davidii
CCACACTGGCTCCTGCTCCGCCTCCGGAAACGCACATGGCCTGCACCTCGCCACCCGTCGCGCTGGGCGCCAGTGACGTCACGGCCTCTCCTCGGCTCTCCGGGGACGGTGACACAGAGCTGACTCACTCTCGTGGCCAGCCTTAGGTCAGTGCTGTGTCCAACAGTAACCCAGTCCAAAGCCAAACACACTGGAAATACCTGAACTTCCTACTGAGGTTTTTCAAACAGATAGTAAATAGCCTACAGACCCTCTTTTTCCTTATTATCTCAGAAGTCTTCATCTTAGCTGCTCAGCCATTACCCTTCTCTCTCCGCTCATTTGCATCCTCTACCCTCACGGCCCTAGCAGAGAGAGACTGCTGTTTACTTATCTCCATCCATGCTTCCTGGGCGCTCTCTGCCCTGTCTCTCGGACATCACCGGAGACTTTTGGGGCTCCCTCCAGCCGTCTATCCAGACAAAACCCCAGTCCCTGAGGACTCGCAGCCACGCAGACGCTTCCTCCTTCAAAGGTAGACACAGAGGGAGAGGCTCCCGGTGCTGACGGGC
>NW_006351982.1:0-551 GCF_000327345.1 Myotis davidii
CCAGCTGGGACATGAAGTAGGTAAAGAGCTAGCTAACCTGGAAATATGGGAAGAGCATGCTAGGCAGAGAGAACCACTAAGGCAAAGGCCCTGAGGCAGGAGCATGTCTGGTGCATTTGGGCAGCAGCAGGGAGGCCTGAGGGGCTGGAGTGGAGCAAGAGATGGGAGAGTAATAGGAAGATTGAAAGGTAAGAGGGACTGGACTGCGGAGGGACTAGAGGTCATCGTAAGGACATCAGCTGTCACTCTGGAGAAATGAGGACTCACTGCAGGGTCTTGAGCCAAGAAGTGAGTGATCTAACCTCTTCCTAAGAAGGATCCTCCAGACTCTGTGTTGAAACGGGGATGGTGAGAGGCAAGATTGAAAGCAGAGTCTTATTAAGAGGCAGGTGCAAGGGGAAGATGGTACAACTTGAGAACAATTTTTAGGATTTTGGAGCAAAAAAAATTAAGTTAGGTGACCACTAATCTGTGAAGGTGTGGATAATAACACTAGGTCTCTGGTCCCACACAGTCCTGATTGTCCTGCACCCTTCTCTCCTGTAATGATC
>NW_006351983.1:0-553 GCF_000327345.1 Myotis davidii
CTTCCTCTCTGAAAGCAATAAAAATGTATTTAAGAAAACAAACATAAGATTTATTAAACATTACATAAACACATAGACAATGACATAAAACAATGAAGTGCTATAAACTGGAAGAAAAGGTTTCCCCTTTCTCTCTGTCCCCACTGCCTCTCTGAATAAATTACTAACACCGCTCCAAAATTACTGAGAACAATTACATGGAAACATTATGTGCCTTTTTCTGGAAAAAACCATTTTCCTTTGCTGATTTTCTGTATAACAGAGCATTCCTTTCTCTGTAGGGAACAATAAATGAGCACAAAGATTTCAAGATGATTTGTCAAACCTGCAATACAAGCTGCCTCAATTTGGGGAACTATAGCCTCTGCCGCCGAGAAGCAGTGCAAAGACTTAAGTAGGTCCGATTAGAGGTCCGAGGAACTGAACCATGGAGATTTAGGAGTTTCTAAATGTCACAAGACACTTCGGTACTTTGTTTCAGAAGGGAAACGGGATTAAATAGTAATTGTCCTCGAGGTCTTGATTCCTTCCCCAGCTGTGGTCTTGGAGATGT
>NW_006351984.1:0-551 GCF_000327345.1 Myotis davidii
TTCCTCTCTGTAAGTAATCAATAAAATATATTTGAAAAAAGAATATTGGGACAAAGTGTTAGAAACAGGTATCCATCTGTAAGTTATAATTAAGTGTTGGTGAGTAGACAATATTGGTTAGAACAAAGGGCATGCATATTCAGGAAGAAAGATGCAGAAATTGATGGGCTGAGCTTGGGGCCTTTAATTTTGACTTATGTGCTTAGCCAGGTAACAATCACTAGATGATCCTGCTCTCAAAGTGCTCATGTTCTCACTGGGGAGTTATACCTGCATATAGAGAACAACTAAGATTAATTTAATAACATATAGAATCATGATGGGAATTAGGTGATACTAAAACAGCCTTAAAAGATGAATTTTTTGGAATAATACAATCAAAAAGACTTCAAGTAGCCTAGAATTTGAATTGGTATTCAAGGGGCATTGAGAGTTTGGATTAGCAATGAGAGTGGGAGGTATTACAGGGAAAAACAAAAACAAAAAAGAGCTTTTGATATCTTTTTATTACTTTGCGTGGTTCTCCTACCCCTGTCATTAATTAAAAAAAA
>NW_006351985.1:0-551 GCF_000327345.1 Myotis davidii
GGAAGGTGTTTGTCTGTCAGTCTAGCCTGGGGAAGAATGTGGCTAGGTGCTGGAACTCATCAGAAGCAAACAAAATCTTGGAAAGTTAATTGGTTAGTTTGAGGAAGCTCCTGGTTAATATGCCCAAAGAGTTCCTTGCTCTCTTGTTCTCTCTTGCTCCGCAACCTGCACTAGCCCATGAAAACACTATTCCCTCGCCACAGCCAGGTGGCATTAGCAGCCGTGTGTCCCATGGGTGTGTGTAACCCACACACTGGATGCTGGACTGGACTGGACTCTGATATGGAGCAGAACCATGGGCTGTGGCCTTTATTCTGTTCCTGCTTAGCACATGGTTGTGCTTTTTTCCATGATGGGATGGAGAGAAATGGGACATCAGAAACCCAGGGGTTTATTTCTACCCAAATAAATATTACTTTCTGTGGTGCCAAGCTCAGGAAATTATTTTTCTCATGCCACTATAAGAGCTCCATTTCCACACATAATATTTCTATTTACTTTATATCTCTTCTGAAATATTCTATATAATCTTATATAATAAAAGCCTAATA
>NW_006351986.1:0-551 GCF_000327345.1 Myotis davidii
TGAGGACAAGAACCCAGGGGAAGAAAAGTCTGCACCCCAAGCCCCACTTTTCAATTTGAAGGTTTGTTAAAACATTTGAGAAGCATCTTTGCCTAGTGCATTTTAAAGTGAAGTATTGGGAAGGATATATATCATGACGAATCAAGGTTACCATTTTTTCCTAGTGGGAATATATGACTATTTCAGTGAGCCGTACATGATCTGAAGAAAATGAAAATGCATAATGTGCTATTATGTATGATTTGGGGGAGAGAAGTTGTTGAACATGCGAATGAGAAAAGGTGTGTTTGTTCTGAGTTTTACATGGGTCAAAGAAATCATTGCTGAGGAATAAGATCCAAAATCTGAGGAGAATGACCACATCCTCTCTGGAACAGACAAGGTTGGTCCTCATCCCAAAGAACCTACAAAATCATCTATTTTTTTGTGTTGCTTTCCTATGTTGTCTTTTGGGGTTTTTGTAATGGGACAAACAATGGGTCTGGGCTGTCATGACTTGAGCCAATTAAGTGAAGAGTGGGTTGAACCATATATGAGTGTTTATTCCAATA
>NW_006351987.1:0-551 GCF_000327345.1 Myotis davidii
TTGTGTGAGTTTCACATATACACCCCAATGAGTTCATTTTTGTATCTTTGTGAAATGTTCAGGAAACTAGTGTTATAAACATCATCTGAATTGCAACTGTCCTTAACCAAGAAACCCTACTACAATGAACATTATTAGTATGTGAAGAAAGAACTATAATTCACCGATGAAACAATTTATCTCTCATTTGGTTCTTATGAAGGTAGAACATTATTCATACTGTGTTTTGTTTGTTTTACTTGCTAGATAATCTCTGTGATTTTCCAGAAATAAAACATGGACGCCTCTACAGGGAAGACAGCATTAGACCACACTTTCCAGCCTCGGTAGGACAATCGTTTCCCTATAGCTGTGACAAAAACTATGTCAGACATTCACCGTTTTTCTGGAGATCGATTACTTGCACCCCCGCAGGATGGTTCCCGAAAGTGCCCTGCCGCCGTGAGTGGACCTCTCTATCCTGTGTATGTAGCAATAGTTCAGAGTTCAGAGAGCAAGACATGAGCTTCCCTAAGTCTGTGTGAGAAAAATACAGTCAAGGGAAGTGTTGT
>NW_006351988.1:0-551 GCF_000327345.1 Myotis davidii
GTGGCTTTGCCACAAGTAAGTCTGAGGCTTGATTCTGTCCGAATGCTATAGCTGCTCTCCATAACATACTAGGGAAGTCCAATCTCTCTCTTCTCTTCTCCCCCACCTCCATTACCCTCCTTTCTCTTTCTCTCTCTCCTACCCCAACTTTCCTTCTCTCCTTCTCTTTGCATTCTCGCCTCATTCTTCCTTGCCAAAGTAAGGCTATTTCCATGAAATGTAAAATATATCTGCTGATCATCAAGCACACAGATATAGGTCCACATTCCAATATTAATAGGTAGTCTCACTCGCTAGCTTTAGAGAAGAGTCCATGAGACTGGACTTTGATTGTCTTAGCCTTGATAACCTGTCATAGGGAAACCTATGATTGGCTCTGTTTGAATTCTTTGTCCATGAATGTGATACACTGTGTTGTAGACCTACATTGACTACCCCAGAAAAAAACACATAGATGAATTAAAAATTTCCACAAGTGAACCAGAAAAATAAAAATGACTCCTGAGTAGACAAAACTTGAGCAGATGCTCAACACAGGAGCTGCCCCCTGG
>NW_006351989.1:0-547 GCF_000327345.1 Myotis davidii
ACATTGGAATTAGCCCTTTTTAGCCTTCTCAGTTGTAGCAAATCCACAAAGCCTAATATATTTACTATTTGGTCTTTTGCCAAATAAGTTTCCCAATTTGGTCTGCATTTGTAATATTGCAGGCTCTCACAGTTGCATGTCTTAGAATTTGGAAGTCCCAGAAAAAGTCAATTAATATGCTAGCTGAATTAATATGCTGATTAGTTTTTATTAATGGATTTGCTTGGCTATTGTGTTGTAAAGTTACATATAATTATCATTAACATTATGGAAGTTAAACACATGTTTCAGGGTAGAATAAATTCCCAAGTAGTCCTTTAATTGCTCAAACAATATTTGACTAAATCTTACCTTACTGATTCTTTTTTTCTGCCTAATAAGATTGTTTCATTGAAATGAAACAAAGAATGGTAATTATCAAGTTCATTCCCATTCTTTTTACCTTATCCCTTTCTAATGCAGTTTGCCTTGATCTTGTAAAAACTAATTTTAAAATACAATTTACATTCTTAAAATATGTGTTCTTAGACCAACTTAGAAAGTATAA
>NW_006351990.1:0-551 GCF_000327345.1 Myotis davidii
TTTTTATTCATTTTGACAATCTTAGATTTTCAAGAAGTTTTTAAATTAATTACCATTTAAGGAGCTTATTGATATCATTACAAATCTATATTCTTGCTATTTGCCTTCTTTTTTCCTATATATTTTTGGATTATTAGCTGTACATTTTTTTGTTATTTAGGTATTGTAGAGTTAAGTATACTTTTTTAAAGCTTAGTTTATTGTCCTGATTGCTTTTACTCATTTGGGTCATATGTTCCTGCTGTTGTGAATATTTGATAATTTTTATTGCATATATTAACATTACTTTGCATTCCTACATTTTGGAAAAGAAATTGAAAAGAATTTTTTTTCAGTAATCTTTAATTATCTAGAACTAGTATATTGGACCAGAGAAACTTTTAATCTGGGATGAGTTTCATCCCACTACTCACCCTTCTGAATAATCTGCCCCAAAACGAAGTAAATTGCAAGGTTTTCAAATCTGGCTTATGGGAGCAGACACTCACTATTCATGACCCTTTGTGAATGCTGGGTGCACTCCCCTGTAATGATTTTGAATGTTTCCCCCC
>NW_006351991.1:0-552 GCF_000327345.1 Myotis davidii
GAGTCCTTGGATAGAGATCTTATTTTTTTAAATGGCTTCTATTTTCTTATCTTTCTCACAAGGCTGCTGGAAGGCTCCAATGAGATACTGCGGTAGCACCATACAATGTAAGACATTTTTGTAGCCATGCAGTCATAGGAAGACAGAAATTATCTTGGGGCATCATCAGTGAGAATGTCACTGAATAACTCACTACTCAACAACTACCAGGAAAAAGCGTACTTTCTGCTAAAGCAGTAAGTCAGAACCCTGAATGGGTTGCCGTTTGCTCTGTTTCTCATAATTTTCATCTTTCCCTTTTGGTAGTCCCTGCCCCCACCACAGCCAGCGAGCAGAGAAGGCACACTAGCAAGAACACTGGGCCTGGAGTCAAGAGATCCAGGTTCAGCCACATTTCACCATTTATTCCTTCTGTAACTCTGGGAAGCATGCATGTTACATGAGGTCATTACTGTGAAAGTTCTGTGTAAACCACTGAAGTGTATTCATATGTGAGGCACAGTCCTGTAACTCTGTGATCTCTCGAGCCAAGACTATCTGAAAACTACTTTA
>NW_006351992.1:0-551 GCF_000327345.1 Myotis davidii
GTAAAAAATCAATAAAACATATTTTAAAAAATCTTGTATTTTATTAAAAGTAACCTTGATAGTGCTATAGTCATGACATAAAATTGAGAGAAATACGGTAAGTATAGGAAGTATGTCCTAAATAAATGGAGGTAAATCTTCTCTCTTTACCCATTTATCCACAGACTATCACCTTTTTTGTCACTATTTTTTGGGTTATTTCTTCTTTTTATGATCTTAATATGACACAGTTGAACAGCAGGAACTTTCACTAATCTTAATCTAGCCTTCAGGACTGAGGAATGAGGATAGAGAATCAGTCCAGTACCTTGCACATTAATGTTAAATCTTGTACAAAGTTAATATTTCTCAAGGAAAGGAGACTTAAAAGGGAACAGTCTAACTCAGGGCAGAGAACCAGCAGAAAACTTGCCTCTGAATTCAGAAAAGGTATACCCTGGTGCCAGTAATGGGAGGGGGTTGCTTATGGGTCAAGGTATATACGGACACTAATTCCAACATGAGAGCCGGGCTGCATCTGGGAATGGCTGAAAGCATTTCCCCAAACCTGA
>NW_006351993.1:0-551 GCF_000327345.1 Myotis davidii
TGGATAATTAGCATATTCCTCTCTTTTTATATAGGATGTCTTACTTTTACCTTGAGGATCACAGTTTGTGGCAATGATCCCTCCAAGAGACACACCAAGCTGTGTCCTAGCTCCTCTTGACCTTACTGACTTGGCACCACTTCTTAATGAATTGGATGTGTTTCCCTCTCTCCTCCCCAGCATATGGAACAGAAATAAAAGCAGTCTCCCCTATCACCCCCCAAAATGACTTTATAATCACAAAGTCATATGGCCATAAGAGATATCTCGTTTGACATGATCGTTATCTGCAAGCACGACTTTAAATGCATAATTTCAGAGCCCTAATTACTATTTTTAGTAAATATCTAATTGACTAATTAATACTAATGTCACCAGTTTATCCTAGAAGGTTCACTGGCAAATTAAATTACTTAAAAGTTAGATGTTCTGTGAATGTTGAATTTTAAAAGAATACTTGAATGAAAGCAGCATTAACCTGATGGTAATATTCTCTAAGCAAAACATCATTTTGATGTTCTATGACAGTGATGGCGAACCTATGACATGCG
>NW_006351994.1:0-551 GCF_000327345.1 Myotis davidii
GGCCTCTAGTATATAAATAATCTATTTTGAGATTTATGTTTTATTTATTACATAGGAGGCCACAAAGTCTGGAAACAGAGGCCAATAAACAGCTTACTGATGTTAAATATTCTCTTTGTATCCAAACTGTATAATCAACCTGTAACTTTCATAGGGAGTCACATCAAACTCTTTCATGTCACACCCATTACCTAGTGCACACACTGTGAATAGACAATATATTGGTATTGATGATGAAAACCTTCATGTGCTAATAATACTTTGTTTTTGTATTCTTGATAACAATTATTAAGCAAGGAGCATTAATGATGTATTTTAGCCTGAATCCCCCATGTGAGAATAGAGCTAGTGCCATTCTTTGCATAGACCTGGAAAATTAGGTTCATATTAGGGGAAGCAGGAGCTTTCTAAGACCCTACTATACTCCAGTATTAGGGAAAGGTTAGAAAGAAATACAAAAGAACTTCCAGATTTCTGTTCATCAGAACTGGCTTCCCTAATTAGCGACAACTTTATAGTTTTAAAGTATTACTATAGACCTAAAATAACAG
>NW_006351995.1:0-551 GCF_000327345.1 Myotis davidii
TTTTTTTATCCCCTGTAATCACTGAGAACTGTCTAATCTCTCTTCCAAATATTTGAAGACAGCATCTCAGCTGATTGAACATCCTAAGTTTGTTCCAATGTTCCTCCTGTGATGTTGCGTAGGTGCTCTGACTCCGCACTGCCTTTCTTATGACTCCGCTCTGGGCGAACCTCTCAAGAAGAAGTGTGACCTACATGTACAACTACTCTATGACCTCAGAAAACATCTACTGACATGGAATTTAAACATCCTCAATACATTAGCCTTCTCAAATGGGTTAGCAGTTTTATCACATAGAAAGAATTAGATCAATGAGAAGCTTTTAGAAGTGTTAGTGAGGGAAACTGAAAAGTTTATTTTAATTTCAGATAAGCATTAAAACTGTAATGACTTATTTATTTTTAGCTAGTAACATGTAAAGGAGACTTCATGGTGGAGACCGAGTTTAATTCTCACTATGCACTAATGCTTTCAGGGAGACTAGGGAAGTAGTATTTAGTAGCATAATCACAGATGTGTGCACTTTCACAAATATTCATTATGTCCCATTT
>NW_006351996.1:0-551 GCF_000327345.1 Myotis davidii
TTTAAAAGTCAATGTAACAATTTGAAAGGACCCTTGCAGGTCTTCACTTGTACAATGAGTTTCAGTGTCTAGTATCTTCTTCAGTTTCAGGCCAAAGGGCAAGAATTTGGGTTTGAAAAAATACCTGAAACTGAGAGTAAATATAATACATGGAAAATTAGTTTCTCTTCTCCTTAGTAAATGCACAGTCCCTAAGTGCAAAGAGAAATAGCCTAGGTCTATACGGTTTAACTTTCCAAGACTTTACAGAGGTGTTTTATTGTATGTTATAAATGAAAAACATAAAGTACTTCCTCTAACTATGCCTTCTAATATCATATTTCATTTTTTCTTTTCTTTTTTTTTAAATTAGGGAATTCCTGGGTACAAGGGTGAGAAGGTAAGTTTGTAACAGCAAATAGACCAGATTCCAGAAACATCACTGCATTGATGTACTGAATAAAACTTCCTTTCCTTTATTTTTGTAAATCGGGATTTCCTAACTCGCAAATACAGTCTTAACTATGTTGACACAAAAACCTATATAATAAAAGGCTAATGTGCAAATCGAC
>NW_006351997.1:0-550 GCF_000327345.1 Myotis davidii
AGATGGAAACTCACGTTCACACAGTAACGTTACACAAATGGTCACAGAAGCTTTATTTATAACAGCCCCAGACGAGAAACAGCAGCGGTGCCCTTCAGTAGGTGGACAGACAAGCGGTGGTGCAGCCACACTGTGGGACACTACTCAGCAGTAAAAGGGAACCAACTGTGGATACGCCCAGCAACCTGGATCCCTCTGGAGGGCGTTATGCAAAGTGAGATAAGCCAGACTCCAAAAGTCACATTCTGTCTGATTCCATTTACCTGACCTTCTCAAACTCACAACCTTATAGAGGTAGAGAGCAGATCAGCGGAAGTCAGATGTCAGGGGATGATGTCTGGAGGGAAGTGGTTGGAACTCTGAAGGGGAGCATGAGGGAGATCTCTGTGCTAACGGAACACAGAGACTGGCTTGATTGTGGTGGTGGTGACACAAATCTAAAATGTGGTAAAACATAGCAATAGAACTGTATGCACACCATGTACAATATCAGTTTTCTGGTTTTGATACTGTACTATAGTTTCTTAAAATATACCATTTGGGGAAATAG
>NW_006351998.1:0-551 GCF_000327345.1 Myotis davidii
AAAAAAAAAGATACCATTGGCTTTAATGTCATAGTTCTTGCTGTTTAAACTGCATAAAACATGAACATAGCATATCAATTTATTTTGCAGAACTTTTCTCTAGGACTTTGAAATATTCTAAAATTTCCCCACAGAAGTGAATCTTCCTGGGCATAGAAAGAGAAATGGCCCCACCTAATGAGCCTCAGCAAATTCTGACTCAAGAAGAGGCTGTGCTTCTGAGTCAAGGTGCTTAACTATTCTCCAGCTTCTGTTATTGGAAAGAAAGGACCAGTGGTCATTTCATTTTAGTACCGTCATAGGTCTGACTTGGAAAAGGAATTGAATTTTCCACTTCAGTTCTGCATTCACTTACCAAATATTTAACAGGCACTGGATATATGCAAAGATATATCAATTTATGTTGTTTGTATCAAGGCATCTTCATATCTTCATCAGTGTTGACGCTACATCATATGACGATACTGAATCGCCTAGGCTTACTAGTATATTTGAATCTCTACTTGTAATTAGGTGAGCTTATAGAGCAGTGGTTCTCAACCTTCCTAATG
>NW_006351999.1:0-551 GCF_000327345.1 Myotis davidii
AGCTATAAAAAATAAGGAAATCCTGTCATTTATGATAGCATGCATAAAACCTGAGAAAATTATGCTAAGTAAAATAAATCAGATAGAGAAAGATAAATATTGTATGAGCTTTTTCGCATATGAAATCTTAAAAAATATTAATTTGTAGAAACATAATTGATTGGTTGTTGCTATAGGTGGCAGATAGAGGTGGATGGAAATAGGTAAAGGTGGTCAAAATATACAAACTTCCAATTCTAAGATAAATAGCCTCTGGGATATAATGTACAGCAGAGTGACTGGCATTAACAATGCTGTAATGTATATTGGAAAGTTTCCAAGGGAACAGTTGGCAAAAGTTCTCATCACATGAAAAAATTATAACTATGTGAGTAATGGATGTTAATGAAACTTGTGATAATAGTCTCACACAATATACATATATCAAATCATTATGTTTTATATTCTAAGCTTACACAGTGTTATATGTCAATTATCTATATATGCAAAAGCCTATGTGACAGGAACAACCAGAACGACCAGTTGCTGTTACTTGCATTGACCGCCAGGGG
>NW_006352000.1:0-551 GCF_000327345.1 Myotis davidii
AATTTCCTGGTGTGGGTTGGATCCACTAAACAAATACCTATTGCTGAGTCACTCATGGGAATTCCTGGTGAATATTAGGGTCCCTGTAGGCCTCTCTGAGTCTTAAATGTTTTCCATAGCTGCCCAGTGAGTTGTTTTGCTTACGGATTTGCTGGTGTTTTCAATTTATTAAAAGTTCCCCACACCAGTACAGTATCTCTGTCAAATGAAGTTTTTTATTATGTTTTTTAATCTCCTGAGCCCCCAAACCCCTAATAATACTCTGCTTTTTCCACCCATCTTTCCAAATGAGGATTTTCACCTGGCCCTCAGCTTGAACAGCTAGACCTGTTTTCTACTGTTTCCTATAGATTTAATTTGAATACTTTTTTGAAGTTTTAAAAGATAGAAGAAAGTGTTCAGATTCTGTCCTTTTTGAACATTTATTTTCTTCCTTTTCAGACAGTCTTGCAAAGGGATGAATAATAGGAAATATCTATTACTGCAGCAGCTTAGCTACATTGAGGATATCATGTTCTTTGTAAGAACACAGTTTTAGCCCTGGCCAGTGT
>NW_006352001.1:0-551 GCF_000327345.1 Myotis davidii
TTGATCCACTGCCTCCTGCACGCCCCTTACTGGAAGTGGAGCCTTAGACCGGAATCGAACCCGGGATCCTTCAGGCCTCAGGCCGATGCTCTGTCCACTGAGCAAACCGGCTAGGGCTCCAAGCGTCCTCTTAAGGGGCACGGTTTTGGTCCAGTTGATTTTGATTGGGAGTGGCCGGGGTGGGACAGGGAGGAGGGAGTAGAGTCGTTTGCTCAAGCTCTCAAAACAAACCCCGCCCCCTTTCCAACAAATGTAAGCTTTCCTCCCCATAATGCCCAGCAAACACTTCCAAGCGCACTGCAACCGAACCCTAGCTAGCTCCACCTCTCCAACCGCCCAGCACAATTTCTCCCTTTTTATTGGCCTTTATTACTGTCACTCAGAGAGTCCTTCTATCCGTTGGTTGTCCCTTACCTACCCTTTTCTTTCCCTTTTAATCTCTCCTTAGGCGCAACCCATCTCTCGAAGACAATTTCCTTTCTTCGATTGGGTAGCTGGGATGCCACTTTTCACGGTGCAAAGTTATGATTGGCTGTGCGCGTCAGGGCTCG
>NW_006352002.1:0-551 GCF_000327345.1 Myotis davidii
GAAAGCACTACCTGTTACACTGGGGCTGTGAAGTCTACCTTAATAAAGAGGAGGAAAAGGTGTGAAAACACCCTCTGGTTCTTTGTAACTGGTTACTCATCTTGAAACAGGAAAATAAAAAGGCTGAACAGAAGCATCCAGCAAACAGCATTCATCCACGGCTTTCTGGGGGCCCCTAAGTAAAAGGATGCGTCGCAGCTCTGCTATATGGCAAACATGTAACATCAGGATCCTCTTTCTATCTTTATAATCCAGTGGTCAGAGATAATAGCAAGCTTTTTTCTAGAAGATTCCCCCCAAATTTATTTTCAATGAAGATAATCTGGAGAAAGTTTAGGTGATATTAATTACTTTCCTAGATTCATTTTCATTTAAAAAATTATTCCCCAAATGGTTTCATCATGAGAATATTGTGAAGAGAAGATCTTTGAAGAATATGATCAGTGTGGGTGTATAAATGGAGAGTGGAGTGGTAGTTCATATGTCCATTTCAGTTATGATTTTGATCAAGTTGGTTACTTCTATTGAATTATTTCAGATTACATTTTTTT
>NW_006352003.1:0-551 GCF_000327345.1 Myotis davidii
AGTGAATGAATAAGTGAATGAGCCTGTGTTACCACGATCTGTGGTTCAGAGGGGGAAGCAGCCAGAGGAGCCCACGGGTCTGGGAGCAGAGTCTGCCGTGGAGCGTGGAGGACAGGGAGGCGGGTTTATATGAAGCAGATCAGCGTCACCTTCCCGTGGATTTTTCACCTTCTTATCAGGGCGTGTTCCAGGGTGAGGCGTGGGAGGCACTTACCTTGGGCTCAGTATTAAATGCAGCCAGGAGCGAGCCTGCAGATCCCTCCTCCCATCGCTGTGCTGCCTTTTCACTCCACGCATAGCATCCTCAGATGAAGGAACGTTTTTAATGTTGATGTGGTCCAATTCATCTATTGTTACTCTTGTGGCCTGTTTTTAAGTGTCATATTCGAGAAATCATTGCCAAATCCGGCAATGAAGCTTTTCAACCCATGTTTCCCAAAACATCAGCTTTATAAAAGTTTTAGCTCTCCTTTTTGGGTCTTGATCTATTTTGAATTAAATTTTGTATAGGCTATAAAGATCCAGCTTCATTCTTTTGCATGTGGATATCC
>NW_006352004.1:0-551 GCF_000327345.1 Myotis davidii
TCTCGAGTTTTATAATAATACATTGAAAAGTCACTGTTTTTCCCTATGCTCAGGAGAAATTTTAAAGATCAAAATGAGGGATAACTAACTCTCTACTTGCTATCCATTTAGCTTAATTGCAAACTGAAAAGTTGGCAGTCTTCTGGTGTTGATCTTATACTTAATTTAGCATTAGGAGCAAAATTATGAGTTGATGAAACAGTTGTGTAAGATCATGTTGATCTAGATTAAAGATTAATACTAAGTGTCTTTGTTCCTTTGAATATAGTTGAGATATGTTTTATTTTTCAAACTCTTTAAAGTCAAAGTTTTATTCCTTGGCAACTCAAGTCTAGTTTTTTTATATAGCTACTTAAATAATAGCCTCAAAGATGGCCTGCAGTTGTTGTTTAGTAGATAGCCATAGAGACATCAGGTATAGTTATGTTGAAATTTGTTTTTTAAATAATGTTTTAAACTACAACCCACAATTTATTCAGTAAAATGAGTATTTACCATAGCAACCATTCTTGATGGCATTCAGGCCCGGCCAGCATGGCTCAGTGGTTGAG
>NW_006352005.1:0-551 GCF_000327345.1 Myotis davidii
TCTCTCTCCCTCTCCCTTTCTCTCTCTGAACTGATTAAAATCATATTTTAAAAAATAACTCCCATATCTATGTGCTCCTGCTAAATAAATACATAAACAAAAAACCCTCTTAAGTATGTACATTTTGTTCCTTTCAAAGATTGGTACAGGCAGAGATGACACTGAGAGAAGTGGGGTTGCTGGTCTTTGCTGTATGGGATTATTAAAAACGGATTTGCATCTATGTGTTTACTTGCAGAGAAAAACAGTCGGGAAAGGTAGAGACCAAAAGGCCACATATAGTCATCTTTGCACAATGGGATTATGAGAGACTCATTTTCTTCCTTCTGTTTAATCTCAATTTTCTAAAATTTTTGCAGTGAAATTGCTTTGCTGGGATATTTAAAAACAGGTTTAAAAAGAGCATTAAAATTAAGTTGGAGGTTTTTTCCCCCATATATATATACATGTCTCCATATCTCTAAAGAGTAAATAGTTGTACTTTATGTTTTCATAAGAAATTGGGTTTGTTTGGTTTTTTGCTTAGTAAAAAAGGAAAACAAAACATTCTT
>NW_006352006.1:0-547 GCF_000327345.1 Myotis davidii
TATTAGCCTTTTATTATATAGGATATTCATTATGCATTATTTGTAATAGGGAAGAAGTAGAAATAAATGTTCAAATAACTGAATCATTAAATTCTATTATATCATGATTGTTTTTAAAGAATTTTAATGAGATGTTTCTGACATAATGTTAAATAAAAAATGAATGCAAGATAAAAGGAATAATTAAATATGATCCCAATTAGTTGCGCTCATATATGAAAGTAAAGAATACTATAAAAAAGTACAATAGTTAACAATAGTTCCAGGTTGTGAGTATTAGTTTTTCTTTCTTCTACTTCACTGTACTTTCAAATTATCTATATTGCCAATATATTATTTGTTCATAAAAATATATTTATGATTTTATCTCCCCCATTAAGCTGGAAACAATGAATCCATTCAAATATGACATAATTAAAATGCTCTACACTTCTATCAGAATCTATTAGTTATTAGCATAAAGCTGTTAGCATTTTTATAAAGCAACTTACAAAGTTACTCTGAAAGAAGATGGCAACCACATCTATATATATAAAACCCTAATATG
>NW_006352007.1:0-551 GCF_000327345.1 Myotis davidii
CTGTTGCAAATGGTGAAAGTTCCTTCTTTTTAATAGAGGCATAGTAATATTGTTGGGAAATAATGTACTTTCTAAGAAAACATTGTCAAAATAAAGTAAAAGTGATGATGGTGCTAATAATGACATAAGAGTAACTAGGGAGGTTGTCTGAGTATAACTCATCAGGTTTTGCTATGATAGCACTACCTGAGGAATTCCCTTGAAATCCAGTGGGTTTTAGCAACTGACATTTGATAATTGTTCTAGATCTCTGCATTTTTGACTGTTTCTTTACTTAGCTATACTGTGATTTGTTAGGATAATTTCTCCTAGTTTCAGCTGGGATAGGCGATAAGCTGAGTGTTAGGATTGTCTGTCTGATGTATCTCCCCACTTTGGTAAACAAACTGAAGGAGCACCTCTCATCTGGGTCATGGGGCATTCATGAAAGAGGGAAAGAATGAAAGAGGAGAAATAGAAACATGCAATGACTCTATTTCTGCTCAGAACTAGCCCACATCACTCCAGATCAAGGGACTTCTGTGCCCTCATTAGGAACCTTTCTACCCCAA
>NW_006352008.1:0-551 GCF_000327345.1 Myotis davidii
GAGAAGGAAGGAAGGAAGAAAGGAAGGAAGGAACCTTCTATGTAGCGTTCTTAAAATTTGTGAATTCAGGTTTCCAAGTTGATTGCTGGAAGTTAAGACTTTACTGTAGTTCTTCTGAGCCCAGACAATATCTTTATTAATATTTTTCCTTCTTTAGCAATCATGCTGCCACCTAGGAGCATAACTCTATACACAATGCTCAAGCCTCACAAGTCCTCTGTAGAACAGGAAGGGAAAGAAATCATTTGAACGTATAATGTCAAAGTCCTCCAGTCAGTGGGCAGCCTCTACATTTCCATACACTTCACCTGCTGGGATCCATCTTTCAGAAGGATCCAGCCAGAGCATGCTTTTATGCCTCTTGGCTGGTAACTGTTTTTTTCTCAGAGTATAACAGGAATAGTATAAAGAGAAAAGGTTGCCTTTAGCAAAGGTCAATATTAATAGGGTCTCCTACACAGAGAAGACAGACACCAAAATTTGTAACACTGTTCAACCATGCATGGTAGCACTTCTTTTCTTTCTTTTTACTTTCTTTGGGCTCAGTTGTT
>NW_006352009.1:0-551 GCF_000327345.1 Myotis davidii
TGCTCACATCTTATTTTCTCATTCAAGGTTCCTAATAACCTAGGTAAACAGGAATGAGTCTCTCTTCTCTCTATCAGACCCATTTCACAGATGAAAAAATCAAGGCTGAGCAAGATAAGGTAACAGGCTCAATACCAAGAGCTACTAACTGGTAGGTAAAATATAAACTGCCTCCATTGATAGATTTTAACCTAAGGGGCATGGAGATGAGGGATAAGGGCACGGCATTGCAATACAGGTCTTTCCCACCAACACAATCTCTCCCTTAGGAAACAAAAATCCAATTATCCTGAAACCTCATTGCTGGATGTAAACTTGGTTGAAGCCTCATTTCTAACTCTGGCATTGAGGCATTCACCGTTGGGTTTGGGATGCAAGAATTAACAAGAGTCAGTTATTTTCCTGGTACTTGTCATATTTTCACTAACGGCCAAAGCAGTGAGATGGCAAGGGAAGGTGATGCGGGATAGTAAGGAGGTAGGCAAAGTCCTTGACAAGTGGCATAAGAGAAACTGAGACAAAATAATTAGACAAGGCCAAACAATTTGAGC
>NW_006352010.1:0-551 GCF_000327345.1 Myotis davidii
CCTCCAGGTCCTTGTTTTCCATCCTCCTTGGTTCTGCAATGCACACTCACATTTTCCTTCTTCAGTGCTGATCCACAATTTACAGGAATGTGAGAGGGAGAGATCACTCTTGTATACTAAAGGTCCTATGGTTAATACTGAACATTCTCAGTATCTGTTTGCTGTGGATCAATATTTGGTTTTAAATTTTCGCTACCTATATAAACTATTGTATCTATTAGTAATTTAATATTATTGTTTATTACCATGCAAACCCCTGAGTTCATGAAAGAGGTGTCTTCTAATGCTCTGTTTCCCAAACATTATATGCTACCAATCAATGTTGCTGAAATGTAGACTGTGATTCAGTAGGTCTAGGGTTGGTCCTAAGAGTCTGCATGTATAACAGGGAGATACCAATGCTGCTGGTCCTGGTGTACATTTAGAGTAGCTAGATCATAGGCACACAGAACACAGCTCTCTGCTGGTGCTCCCAGAGATTACCTTTTCTTTGTGCTTCCAGTGATGAGTGAGCGCGCGTATGCGTGCGTGTGTGTGTGTGTGTGTGTGTG
>NW_006352011.1:0-551 GCF_000327345.1 Myotis davidii
GCACAACACTGTGAATATACTTAATGCCACTGAGTTGTACACTTAAATTAGTTTAAATACATATTGTATGTTATATTTTGCTACAATAAAAAAAAGAGAATTTCATAGCAGCTTAATTAATATTAGCCCAAACCTGAAAAGCCCAGTTGTTAATCAGTAGGAGAGTGGATGAGCAAACTGTGATACTATGCAACACTACTCAGCAATAACAACAAAATAGTAATGATAAATCTCAAAATATTATGCTGAATGAGAGCAAAAGTATACAAACTATATGATTCCATTTCTATGAAGTAAAACAAGCAAAATAAATCAGAATAGTGGTACTTCTTTGTGTGTGCTGGGAGCAGAGACTGACTGGGAAAAGAAATAAAAGAACTTTCTGGGGGATAGAAATGCTCTGCATCTTGAGAGGTTACACAGGTAAATGTACTTGTCAGACCTCATCTAAGTGTGGACTAAGATCTGTGCACTTCGCTTATGTAAGAAATAAAAGAATCACAAAAAATACTAAACTCTAGAAAAACCAAGATGGCGGCATAGGTAAACAC
>NW_006352012.1:0-551 GCF_000327345.1 Myotis davidii
TTTTTTTTTTTTTTTCATGCAAATGAAAATGTAAAGAGGAAGGAACTAAGGTGCTGATAGTAAAAAAATTGCCTAAGGTGGTATAGTAAAATAAGTGTTAGAGCAAGGATTTGCATGGAGGTAGCTTTACCTCTAACCTCAAGCCCTTAGCTTCCAAGCTTTATTGCATGGGTTTGGTTAAATTGAGACCTTTGGGATACGTGTTTCTCTTGTGATTAGTTAAGTGATTTTTCTTGCTTCTTTGTTCAACTAAATCTATTTTATTTTCATCTTAATTAGATTTTTGCATACATCCTCAAGAAGGTATCCTGAATTCTCTGTCTCATTAGTACTGAGACTTGCCAAGAAATATCAAGCTATACTGGAGGAGTGCTGTGAAACTCATGATAATCATGCATGCTATACCAAAGTGGTAGGTTTCTCAAAGGAAAAATAAAATACAGCTCTTTGACTGGTGATTCCAATAATAAGAAAGAAACATAATACCAGAATGAAAAATGCTTATAATACAATTGAGACATTCTCTTGAGATAATTTCAATTTTGTGCTCT
>NW_006352013.1:0-552 GCF_000327345.1 Myotis davidii
CCCAGGAAAATGAAGGGGAAGTAGCTCTGAAAGGGAGAGATCCTTTCAGAACACCAGCAACCATGAAAGCCCAGCTTCAACAGGACTAGGCAGGCTGACTGTGGAGCTAAACACTAGAAACCACCTAGACAACTTCTAGAGCAGGAGTAAGGGCTAATCTCATTTCTATTATAGTGAAGCCAGAGAAAGCATCAGGAATACCCTTCCTATGCTTGGGAAATGTATGGCTTCCTTGGTGTTTAGTATTCGTGGTTTAGCTTTGTTTGTTTGTTTACATCTGTATTCTAATTTGTATTAGAAGAACAAACCCCTCCCAAACAAAGCTGGACTTGGGGCTGGGGGAGATGTACTTCTCTGAGAAATGCCACAGAATAGGAGAAGCTGGCAGCCTTATGCTCTGTCTCCTTGCAAACTTGGGGAGAGGGAACATCAGAAGAGTAGATGCTAGCAGAGAAAGAAGTTAAAGGACTAACCGCTTACATGACCCCCTATATAATGGAGCAGGAGGGGGGCGGGGGAGTGAGGGGTTGGCCCAAGACTAATAAATGACCC
>NW_006352014.1:0-552 GCF_000327345.1 Myotis davidii
TAGTGTTTCACATAAATAATCCTTGGAAACATTGAAAGCAAATCTTGCAATTTTATGGGAGACATTCTTTGCCCTCTTAGAAAATAGACGTAGAATTTTTCATTGTATGGTAAAATATGCATCATAGGTCCAGATTTAACTTAAATTTTAAGGTAATCGCTTTGTAGGTATTTACCTATCTTTTTCTTATTTGACTGACAAAATAAAATAGAACACAACTTGCCTTCTCAATGTGTCTGTAAAAAATTTTCTTAATTTTTGAAGGTTGTTCATTAGCTTCTAACTAGTCTATGGCTTCTGCTCCAGTTATATATTTCAACCAAGAATGAGCCAAGGATTCCAGCAGTGACAGAGAGGTGGATCTGTGACTCAACTCAGAGTCACAGGTTAAACTTATTATGTGGTGACTCCAGGCCAGATGGAGTGAGTAAGGCCATGAGAAATGAAGCAGTTCCTGTCCTTGAGGAGCTTACAGCTAGTGGGCTAGACATGATGTCATATAGGAAACTATGAAAGAATATAGATAGATAGACATAGACATAGACATAGACA
>NW_006352015.1:0-552 GCF_000327345.1 Myotis davidii
ACATTTAATTAACTCACTCCTAAGGCCTTGGCAAGGCCAGAGAAAATGATTTCACAGGCCTTATTCAACCCGCGGGGTGGACATTCCCCAACCCTGCTCTAAAGAAATAAGTTGGAGAAGATGTGGAAGAAAGGGAACCTTCACACACTGCTGGTAGGATTGTAAACTTGTGTAGACTCTATGAAAAACAGTTTGGTGGTTTCTCAAAAAATTAAGAATAGATCTACCATGTGACACACGATCCTTCTGGGTATCTACTCAAAAAATTTGAAAATGCTTATTCATAAAGACACATGTACCACTATGTTCACTGCAGCCTTATTCACAATAGCCAATACATGGAAACAGCCTAAGTGTTATTTAATGGATCACTGGATAATGAAGATGTGCTACATTTATAAAATGGAGTGCTACTCAGGCACAGAATATAAGGAAATATCCTCATTTGCAGCAATGTGAATGGGTCCTGAGAATATCATGTTAAGTAAAATAAGTCAGACAAAAAAAAGGACAAGAATCATGACTTCACTCATATGTGGGATATAAAACAGA
>NW_006352016.1:0-552 GCF_000327345.1 Myotis davidii
AAAAAAACACGAATCTTATATGCTTCTAAACAATCAGCTGTGGCATTTCCCTAGCCCCTACCCCTACTGTAAGAAATCTTTTCACACAGACCTTCTCAAATTTGTACCCTTTTGAGACTTTGCCCCCACCTTAATTGCTGCCTGGAAACAGTTTTTCATTTAATTTCCTCTTTAAAAATTGAAAGGATTTTCAGGAGAGTAAAAGTGGGGATAAACTAGAGATGTGATAGCCATTTTCTTTATACTCTCTTCCAAAATAATGGCCATGAACTTCTTCACCCATTACAAAAACACTTAGCTGGAATCATCTTGGGCAAATCATTAATACTTTCGGAGTCTCGGTTTCCCTGTTTCTAAAATAGAGTGACTAAAAATACCCACTTCGCAGGGTTGCTGTACAAATGAACTGAGCTCATGTAGCAAAAGTTCTTGGCCCTGGCATTTAGTTAAGTGCTCAATAGATGGTAAAACTGTTACTTTCATTATTCATAGTAACAAAGCAGGTCTCCGGACTCTTGGTCCACAGGTACTGGTACTGTACTGCCCATGAGA
>NW_006352017.1:0-552 GCF_000327345.1 Myotis davidii
TAGCACATAATAAGTGGTGGAGAAATCAGACTGTCATTTTTTATTCAAATTGGTTATTTTTCATACGTTAAATACAAGTGATTTAGTTTCTAACATCCTAGACCTTTGCTAGGAGAGGAAATCTGTATATTTAACACTATAATGTAGCTGATGGACCTGTTTTAGGTCTTGTGTGAAGGAAATGCACAACTTATCTTTTGTTGTTTGTTTACTTGAAGTCCATGGGTCTGAAAGCCTTTACCAATCTCCATTATCGGAAGCCAGAAATATGTGCAGTAGAGTGGAGGCCATTCTCCGAGAGATCATTGCTAATTGGACCCCTATGTGAACCGATGTACAGTGCCCCCCCACCTAAAATTGCATGTGAGTAATCTAGAATTCTGTGTTTGGGAGATGGCCAAAGGAGTATTTAGGGTAAAATTATAAAAAATAGAATTTTACTTGTGAATTATGACGTTTTTTGGCTATAAGTAGACATCCTGCAAAATAGGCAGAATAATGCAGAATGGGAATGGTTTAGGCTAATAGGAAGAACTGGCTTCAAACATGAGA
>NW_006352018.1:0-552 GCF_000327345.1 Myotis davidii
TTTTTTTTTTTAGTGTCACTCTTTCTTCCATATCTCTATGTTGTTTTATATGCTGATGCTGCAGACTTTTATTTACAGTCCTGATATCTCCCCTGAACACCAGCCTCACATAGTCACCATCTACTCCTGGATGTACAAAGGCATCTGAACCATCACAACAGAACTGAGTTCTTGGCCTCCTTTCCCAAATCAGTCCTTCCTGGAATCTTCCCTGATGTCTTAAATAGGAATGCCAGTGCAAGGCAAAGTTTCAGTTGTCCTTGTCTCTTCCTCATACACTTTGTCTAATCAGGAAATCTGGGTGACCCTCCCTTCCAGGTAGGTCAGGAACCTGATCACTTCCCATTATTCCCACTGTTAACACTCTCATTCAAACCACCCCCTCCCCCAAACCTTGCTTATTGTAATAGCTTTCTAAGTGGTCTTCCTGCCTTGATCTCAACACTACAGTCCAACTGATCATTTTCAAAGCACTAGAGTAGCTTCTCATTTCACCGAATATAAAAATAAAAATCCTTGTGATGGCCAACCAGGCACTGCCTGACCTCCCAT
>NW_006352019.1:0-551 GCF_000327345.1 Myotis davidii
GGGGGGAATAATTCCTTCAGCAGCACTAAGATTATACTGCAGTGAAATCAGTTTTGTAGTTGGAGTGATGACTCTAGACAGCCCAGGCTTCTCTGCCTGGGATGGCAATTTTTACTGACAATTTTCAGACATGTGTGTACTGTCTGTCCAGGGCATGGCCTGGGCACCTTAAGTACCTTTCTTTTTCGTGTTTCTAATCATGTTAATTGTCCAATTTCCCCTGCCAGTCCTGTCCTGTCAATATTGTGTCCTGACTCAAACAGAAATTGCCCACCTTACACTCACCAATATGCTTGTCCAGTGGGAAGTGTGTTTCCTACTCCCTGGATGGGTTAGTGAAACATAAACATCTTTTCGATGCTCAGCTCATGGTATCTTTTGAAATATGGGCTCTGTAATCAATCCTGACATGATTTCATAATGGTGTCCTCTTCCTTGTCCAGGGGAGTGTCTTTGTAGCAGGAACTAGACCAGGCTCTAGGATGAAAGGTAGACACCACTTGAATTTGTCCAAAGAAACCTCATATTCCAGATGGAGAATAAATAGATTT
>NW_006352020.1:0-552 GCF_000327345.1 Myotis davidii
ATTAGAACTAAATACATTTGGTTGTTAATTATCCAACTGGTTGAAATGTCATTTTTCTTTGTTAAAACTGATAAAGGCAAGTTTAGTTATGAAAATGTGTTGGGCAGGTATTTTCTCTTGGATGTCTTTATAAGCATGAGTAGTGTTACATAGTAACTGAAGATCTGGAACAGGGCCCCTTGGCTCTTCCATTTACTAGCTATGGAATACAGCCCAAATTACTTAATTCATTAAATCATCACTTCCCTCATCTACTGAATAGGAATACCAATAATATCAGCCTCCAAAGATTATTCTAAAAATTAAGTGATTTAATATACATAGAAGGCTTAGTAAAGTTCTTTGGTCATAATAAATCTCAATAAACCATACCTATTTATAATTCATACACACAAATTTAATTTTGTATGATGTCACAGGCCTCTGAGACATTCAGTACTTCAGTTTATACAGAATGGACAACAAGTCAAGGGTAACGAGTATGGTCGTGTCATGGTCACAGAGCTGTGTGATAGAAAGAATTCCTAGGGAAGTAGGCTAGGATTCAGGAGA
>NW_006352021.1:0-552 GCF_000327345.1 Myotis davidii
GCTGCAAATTGGATGGGGCAGGGTCTCAGGGAAACACTAGGTTTATGGTGTCATTTCATTGTCTCCTATCCTCCAATATTTCTGTGGAGAAGGAAGCTCTCAGTCTTATTATTGCTCTTAGAAAGCAATTTTTTCCCCTCTGGCTACTTATAAGATTTTTTCCAGTATTTTTATTATGATGTACCTAAGAATGGCTTTCTTTTCACTTATTTTATACTTCTTGAATTTATGGGTTAACATTTTTTATCAGTTTTGGAAAATCTCAGCCATTTTCCTTGCAAATAGTGCTTCCATTTAATTCTTTTTGTAAACATGGGCTGTTTTTTCCCCCACCCCCAACTTTATTGAAGTGCAATTAACAGACAATGTGTAAGTTTAAGGTATAGAAATTGATGATTTAATATTTCATATTGATGTATGTCTGCTGTATTTCAAAGTAATTACCACAATAGGTTAGTTAACACTTCCATCACCTTACATAGCTACCATGTTTGTAATGAGACCTTTTAGGATTTATTCTCTTAGCAATGTTCAAGCATATAACACACCATT
>NW_006352022.1:0-552 GCF_000327345.1 Myotis davidii
ATAGATAGATATAGAGAGATTTTAAAGCAAACAAGTATTGGCAATGATGTGGAGAAATTGGAACCTTCATATATATCTGGTGCAAATAGTTTGGCAGCACTTTCAAAAGTTAAACAAAGTGATTATATGGCCAAGAAATTCCACTCCTAGGTATATGCCCAAGGTAAATTAAAAAAAAACAAAAAACGTAAGTTCACACAGAAACTTGCACATAAGTGTTATAGCAGCATTATTTACAATAGCCAAAAAGTGGAAACAATAAAATGTTCATCAATTGATGAATGAAAAAACAAAATGTGTTATATCCATACAATAGATATTCACCCATAAAAAAGTGTGAAGTACTGATATGTGCTACACCTTGGATGAACCTTGAATGCATTTTACTTACTCAGATATAAAAGGCAACACATTATATGGTTCTATTCGTATGAAGTGTCCACAATATGAAAATCCCTACATACAGAAAGAGCCAGGGTCGGAGGAAAGAGGAGTAGAGAGAATAAGACTGACCAATAATCAGTGTGGAGTTTCTTTGTGGATGGATGAAAA
>NW_006352023.1:0-552 GCF_000327345.1 Myotis davidii
GTCTCAGAAGATGGGCAAGTGCTCTTTTCTTTGGAAGATATTGATGCTAATGTGGTACACATTTCCCAGAGTGCAGTCCTTTGCTTTTCCCTCATTTATTCTTCTGTGTGTTCTTTGTGCATGAAAAAACACAACTGGCAGCATATAAAAATAGTGGAAAGAAGATGGACAGAAATCAGAAAGAAGGGAAGTGATTAGAGATGGACCCAGAAAACCATCCTCCTTCCTGACAACTGCCTGTGAGGCTGAGAAAAGTATAATTCCCAGAAGCCTCATTTATGAAATGTGTGCTTCTCATTTACAGTTTTCTGTATTTTCTAAATTCTCCAAAAATATGTTTTATGTTTTTAATTAAATTGCAGAAGTTTTAGTTTTTTAACAGTAAATGGTCTTTCAAGGCATTCACATTAGTCCATGTTGATGAATAATATGGCTGGAAAGAAACTTAAAGATTATTTGGCACATCTTCAAGAGATGTGGGACTAAACCATCTATCCTCACTCTAGGTTTTGAGCATTTTCATCTATTATCTATCTATTATCTATCTATCTA
>NW_006352024.1:0-552 GCF_000327345.1 Myotis davidii
AATCCCAACAAGGTTTAATTTAGTTACTTAAGAAAGAACTCTATTCTTTTCTAAATTTAAGGCTTTCCTTTTAGTTTATCCCCAAATTGGAAGGCTGGAAATCCCTAGTGCAGTTAGTAAACTGGGCATATCTTCATTACTGTGAGTTCAAAAGTTCTGCACAAGTTTGGGCTTCAATCTGCAGACTCTCTTCTTCAGCTTTCATCACCAGGTATAGTCTGAACCCCTCACCTTTTCTCCCAACTCCCCTGTCCCTGCCCAAATCATTTCCTGCTAAAAAACCTGAATATAGACTTCTTAGTTTTACCAATCTAGTCTCTCTTTTTCTCTTCTATGATCTTTTGTATGTAAGGGTATGTTAATGAGGATGCCTTAGGTTGCAAGGTGATTCCCTGACTCAACTAGCTGAAACAATAAAGAAAATTTATGATCTCATAAATACGAGTGCCAAAGTAGGGTATTTTCAAAGTTGGTTAATTTAAAGTAGCTTTAAACTCTGGTTATTGCCATGTTTTTGCCCTCTCATTCTCAATATTTTTATTTATTATTATT
>NW_006352025.1:0-552 GCF_000327345.1 Myotis davidii
TTTTTTTTTTTGGTCCTTATGCCTTCAATTCATTCCTCATATGTGTTTCTGTTTTTATTGTCTATGCCTCCCCCAGACTGACACTCAGCCCACATAGCCACATATATAAACTCCAACTCATGGTCTTAGAAAGTAAAGGACCCTGCTTTCTCATCCACTCATTGAGATTCATCTCTGTGGGGACTGCTCCCCCCTTAACCCCACCTCCTTGAGAAGAGCGTTCACTTATTATCTCTGAGTCTCCAAACTGAGATTTTCCCATAGCTCACATTTTATCTTCTTTCCAGTATGTGGAAGCATCATTATTGTAAAATATTGATTTTTACATGTACTGTAAAGTGCTGTTAACATGCTCTCTCCTGCAAAATCAATATGTCAAAATTTACTACCCCAAGAAGCTGAAATTTCTTAGCATAGTTAAGCGAGGTTTAAAAGACCCTTCATAATTCGACGTGATCTTATCAAAATGGTTTCTCACTCACTTTGCAATGAACAACCCCTTATATTTCTACTGCCTTTGTTTCTCCTTTATGCTCTTATTTTAAAGCATTT
>NW_006352026.1:0-552 GCF_000327345.1 Myotis davidii
TAGGAGAGCAAAGGCAACTTTTAAATAAAACCCCACAAATTTTGAGAACTAATCCCATGTGATTTCAAGGCTTATAATAAAACTATATTAGTCCAACGGTGTGCCATTGACATAAAGATAAAGAAGCAGATCAATGAAATAGAACAGAAATTCAAGAAATAGACCTACATATATAGGAACAACTGATTTTTTACAAAGGTGCAAAGGCACTCGTTTTATAGTAAATTTTCAATAAATATTTGTAGTAGTAGTAATAGTATCTTGCACTTCTATACAGTTGTAAAGGAGTAAGTAAAACACGATTGTGCCCACAGACATCCATTCGTTAGCTAGGTGCATACTGCTTTGTGATGGAGAGATCACAGGCAAGGCAGCTCTCCCAGCAGCCCGGACACAGATCCCTCTTCCTCAAGCAACCTGGGCCAGCACTCAGAGATCACCACAGGGCACACCAGCAACGGTAGGGTGACAAAAAGCTTTGTGCCAGATCCCCTGCTTGTAGAGGGTACACCACATTAATGATTTTATAAATGTTATACCTCATCAGGAAGC
>NW_006352027.1:0-552 GCF_000327345.1 Myotis davidii
TCCTTTTTTGGCTGCATAAAATTCTATTGGATGAATATACCATAATTTATTTAATCTATCATTGATGAATAGTTGTTTCCTATCTTTTGCTGTTACAGTGATAACTTGGAACCTGATGTTATCATACGTATTTATGCAGGGTATAGCCATAAGTTAACGTCCTAAAACTGTAATTTGCACTAAATATAGGTAAAGTCCCACTTCATTGTTTTGCTTTAGAGGGCTTGTTGGGCAGCTTCACTGATAATGCCACATCTGAGGACATTATAGCAGAATCAGTAAACTGCAAGATTACTTAGAGATACCTTTTTTCAGACAGCGATGACACTGATACTACATGTGATTATAAAATGAGGTGATTCTGCTTCTCTTTGAGAACATGCATCTCTCATACATGGAGATAAGTTTTATCTATCAGTTCATCCTGGTGTGTGATACAGATTAGGATCATATTATGGTTTGGCTTCTCCCTTGCAGTGTGATCATGGGCAAACAGCTTATTTGTCTGAAACTGTTGTATTCTCTGTAAGATCTGGACATAATACCTACCTC
>NW_006352028.1:0-552 GCF_000327345.1 Myotis davidii
CAGCTGTGTGAGTCTTGTGACAAAAGAGGAAAGAGCAAAGCAGAGATGGCCTGGGTCCTACTCAGCACACACATGGGACTCAGGTACAGAAATCCTAGTACTAATCAGGGAAACAGAGTCACTGCAGGCCTCAGGGCAGCGACAGTAACCGTGGAAGGCTGACCCAGGTAAGCTGAAAGAATAGGACCCCTGGCGTCCAGTCTAACCCTCCCTTATGAGCCGATGGCCTTGGGCTAACTGCTGCTCAGACAAGCATTTCTCATCTGGAAAATAACTCGTCAGATGATTTCTAAGGGCCCTGAAGTCTAACTTAAAAAAAAAAAATTCCATGGCTGAAAGGGAGAACAGCACACAGGCCAAGTGCATTTGGAGAACTAGACCAGGGAATGTTGAGACTGTACAGCAACGATTTCTATGTCCTCCCAAGCAAACCCCTGGATCTTGGACAGACATGCTGGCTTCTGAGGTTCAGACATAGCACGGCCATGACATCTCCACCCTCCTGAGCTGTCCTCCCAGAAAGCCCTAGAGCAGTGGTTCTCAACCTTCCTA
>NW_006352029.1:0-552 GCF_000327345.1 Myotis davidii
TTGCATATTAGCCTTTTATTATTTAAGATGACTCCTCCAATTTCGATTAAGGCATGTAATTTCATAATTACTTATCCTTGATCCAACTAGAACTACTTTTATGGCTTCTTTAAAGCAAAATTTCTCATTTGAAACAAAACTACATTATCTTGGATTCTGTTGAGAGAAGACTAAGCTACTTTGTTCTAGAAATGTATTAACTCTAAGGCGATAGACTGCATAAACTGGTAGAAATATTTTACCTGTGGTTAGAAAACCAATTTATCGCTGAAAAAAAAATTACCTTTTCCCTCTAGAAACATCAGGATTACCATTTCTTTAAAAATAAGGAGTTGAAGGTACTTGTCATATTGAAATATGATTCTGTAGGGACAACCTAGTAGTAATGAGTTGGTACTACAATCATTCTGAGAAATTTCATTACTAAAAATTATTTCTTACTTATCTGAAATTAAAATTTACTATTATAAACTTACTTTTATAAATAGGTGGTTTTCTTGGCAACCTAACTTCCCACCTTCTAACATGCTAATGACTTTACTTATTATGTTA
>NW_006352030.1:0-552 GCF_000327345.1 Myotis davidii
ACTGGGTACTCCTGTCCACCAGCAAAGACCCCAAAGTGACTCTGTTCTTTGGTCCTCCCTAGCTCAGGCTTGCCAGATGGCCCCCTCCCACACACAACATCCCAACTCTGCCCCCATGCATCATCTCATGAGTCATGAAAGCACATTTTCTATTTAAATCCACCTACTAACTATTTTATAACTTCAGAGGCCTTGATCCTGATAATGAATGGTATTATCCAGGATAATCCAGTATTATCCCACTCTCTGATTTTACTTGGTTTTAATGGATGTTTTAATGGAACAGAGTAACTGCAAACATTTTGTATGAGTAGTTCTATTTGCTGTTCTTCAAATAATCCCTCTGATCACCAGTTCTGTCTTTTGGCTTATGTATACCTTCCACTGGGGTGGTGGGTTTTTCTTGTGTGTCCAAGTTCTTTAAGGACCAACTTCCTTTTCCTTCATGCCTTCCATGCTCATTCCTGTCTAAAGTAATCTCTCTTCCACTTGAATTTTTGTGTAATTTACTCTGTGTCTCCTTGCCTTTTTTCTTATCATAGAATACTTGTG
>NW_006352031.1:0-552 GCF_000327345.1 Myotis davidii
CCTATCAAACCATCCATCAAATAGTCAAAATCACACATTATACTTCATTGTTTATACCACAAGCTTTTGATAGTTTTATTTTCCTAGATTATGTGATATTTTGTCTCCTTGGGAGAACGAAAATACATCTTTTTCTAAATACTTTTTTCATGTTTCAGTTTCTTGTTTTTACATATTTCATCTCATTCTTTTTAAAGAAATTCTTGGTTCCACTGATGTTTCATTGGACTACTGAATAATTCCAGTTTCTAATGCCACACTTATTCTTTGTTAGTTTCCATTCTTCTTGTATTTTTTTCAAGGTAAATCCTTAAACAACTATCTTTGAAAGTGGATTAATGTGAAAATTTCCTAAGTTATTGTATATCTGAAATGACTTCAGTTTGCTCTTACTATTGATTGGTATTTGGTCATAAAATTTTAGATTAAAAATTATTTTTCTTGAATGGAGACTAATTCACTGTCATCTAACTTCTGTTGTTTCTGCTGATTCTTATTCCTTTGCAATTGATATTTTATCTCTGTACATTTTTATCATATGTGTGTGTGTGT
>NW_006352032.1:0-552 GCF_000327345.1 Myotis davidii
ATATGTTGAAATTCAATGGCAAACTGGTTTTAAACTAATACAAGGTAAAGATTCACATTATACACATGATGAAATGCCCATGAGGAGTACTACCATTTATATAGATATGAATTGATTTATCTCAGAGTTCAGTTCAGATTTGCTTATAGACAAATGGAGCTGCAGTAGGTAGTCTCCCTGTATGAAAAAAAGAAGAAGCATCTATGTAACCTCTGGTGTAAACAGATATGTTTCAACCTGTGTTTATCCAGGAGTGGGGCGGAATCACTACCCTCAGCCCAGCATGATTGTGCTCTAGAACTGCAGCGCAGGCAGATGGGTACTGCTGGAGAAAATAACAAATCCTCTGGTTCCCCAGACAGATTTCTTCCATCATTTGATTTGGCTAATTTGCTGCTACAATCTTTTAGGTGGTCAAATGCAGAACTTAAAAATTCAATTCAACAGGCATTGCTGGACTCTTAAGACTTATAAGTATGATGCTTGGAGTTGTGGCTGCTACAAAATTGAGCAGAGCACAATTGTCTTCAAGGAGATTGAATAATGCAGATA
>NW_006352033.1:0-552 GCF_000327345.1 Myotis davidii
GTCTGAAAAAATACGTCAGCAGCCAAACGGTTACGTTTTGAGAAACTCTGATTGGTTCTTTGTAAATTCAGGGATATCACAGTCCCAATTCAATAACAAAGAGATCCAATATAACATTACATTTAGTGATTTAGACATTTATTTCTTTCCTGTGGAAAGCTTGGGCATTACAATCTGGAACAATGACAGAGACATGACAAGCAGGAACTTAGGCCTCTGCTAACTTGTTGCTCTGCCATCTTCAACACATGGCCTAAGATAAGTCATTCAGCTCTAGCCATCATGTCTTTGTTCTTATAGGCAGAAAGAAAGTAAAGGGCAAAGGAGGGAACATCCCCTTTCCTGTAAGGACATGAGTAAGAAGTTACACTCATTTATGGTCAAATCCCATGGTGAAGAATTTGGTCATATGGCCACTTATAGCTACAAGGGAAACTGGAGAATGTGGTCCTTTTATAAGGTCATCAATCTATATATATATAAGCCTAAGTGACTGAATGACCAAATAACCAAAATACTGGTCAACTGGTCACTATGACATGCACTGACCAC
>NW_006352034.1:0-552 GCF_000327345.1 Myotis davidii
CGACCCACAGGTTGAGAACCGCTGGTAGGTCTCTCCTAATGTGACACTGAAAACCATTGGGGATTGAGACCGCATCCACAGATGTGGGTGATTGATGACAAAAGCTAGTCGCTAATTGTCAGGGGCATAGCTGCTAGCTAGTTATACCTACTTTGTGAAGATGAAAAATTAAGATCTCTCATTTACATGTTTTGATGGCCCACTAGTGCTGATGAACACAGTCCTAATTTATAAGAAAAACCTACAGAGTAGGAGAAGTGAATGTTTGTGCACATTTGTATTTCATTTGTAATACATGGATCATTTAGATCTCATTTCTCCTTCTAACACAATATTTCTAAGCTTAACTGTATTGTACATTATGAACGTGGTAAACATACCGGGGCTAGTTTATTTATTTGGAGAAGTAAATATTTAATTATTGAAAATTGCTTGAATATGGATAGTACAAATGATAAAGTTTGCTTAGGGATGTGCATTTAAAATTTCTTCCAAATAAACATGCTTACGCTTTGAATGTAGCTGATAAATTAAAAATAACTTCTTTTTTTT
>NW_006352035.1:0-552 GCF_000327345.1 Myotis davidii
CCGAACCGTACTCCACGCAGAACATGGAGGTAGTCTTACTCGACAAGCCTTGAGTGGGAAGATTGGAAATCAAAATAATCTAGATTAAGAGAAAACCATAGAAGGAACACATATACAAAATAATAACCTGTGGACCTATTCCCACAGACATCAGAAGAATTATTTTGAAAGAACAGCCAGCAAAAGGCAATGTAGGCAGATGAAGTACGCAGGCACGTCAGCCTAGAAGTCTAAGATAAGCCCCTAAATCAACCCAGTCCTTCATAAGACATAACTCACCGGGAAGAAGACAAACAAATGACATCATGAGATTATTATGACAATTTTGCATTATGGTGGTTTCTATTATTGCAAGAAAATTTCCCTTTGTTACCTATGACTAGCAGAATTGTTACCAGTGCAAATCCCAAATAATCTACAGATGGCATTTCTCTAAATTTCAATTAAATTTGAGCCAGTCAAAAGTGGCCCCCTTAGAATATAGCCCAGACAGGGAGCCATATTCCCAGCCACTTCCAATGGCAAAGTCAGTTCAGGTTGGTTGGGGGGGGG
>NW_006352036.1:0-552 GCF_000327345.1 Myotis davidii
AAAAAAACGCTGATATAGAAACAATTTAAAAATATTTTTTGGAGACTGTATTACCTTTGATTAAACCACTGGTTTCTGGTTATAAAAGTAATGCATACTCATTGCAGAAAATTTAGAACATTTAAAGAAAAAGGAGGGAAAATCTTTTAAGATTCCACATATTATAATCACATTTTAAGAGCTGATATATTTCCTTTCATTCAGAAAAACAAAAGGGAAAAATTATAAATATATATGAAAATATGCATGCAAAAATCATGGGCTTATTAAAAGCCTTTAAAAAACTTGGTCTATTGTCTGACACAACAATTCTACTTTTAGTAGTTTACCCCAAAGGAAAATTGTATGTATGCAAAAATGTATGGAAGGAAATTAATCCTTGTACTGTTTATGGAGTGAGAAATTATGAACAAACTAAATATGCAGTAATAAGGAAGTTGTCAAGTTACAGCTACATTTATATAATGGATTGGTATGCATCTATTTTATATGATGAGGAAATAAGTTTACATGATTTCAAGTTAAAAAAGGGTACAAGAGCATGAAAATATG
>NW_006352037.1:0-552 GCF_000327345.1 Myotis davidii
GGAAGTTAGAGTCACAGCCCAGGAAATGGTCCTCGCTGGCAGCCGTAGAAGTCGTCTTGGGAGGAAGGGGTCCGGTGTCTCTGTTGTTCTTGTCCGAGAGGGATGGGGACCCCAGGGGTGGGCGTGTGAAGGCCACAGACATGTGGGGGGTGTCGGGGGGGGAAGCAGGCGGCTGTAGGTCTGTCCCTGCCTGCGGACACACAGACTTGCTGCCTGAGTTAGCGGCATAAAGATCCGTTTGAATGCTATCAGGGCAGCCCCGCCCCAGGCCACAGCCTCCGTTCTGATGAGACAGACGGCTCCTTGCAAAGATGGCCTCCCCCAGCTTCATTTGAAATAAACGGTGTCTGGTTTTTACTTCAAACGGCATCTTTCCGCCCTGCCGGTGCCGTTCAGTGGGTAGAGCGTCGGTCTGTGCACCTGAAGGGTCGCGATTTGGTTCCTGTCAAAGGCACGCACCTGGGTTGCACGCTCGATCCCTGGCCCCAGGTGGGGCGCATGCAGGAGGCAGCCAATCGGTGTGTCTCTCTCACGTCGATGTCTCTCTCTCTC
>NW_006352038.1:0-552 GCF_000327345.1 Myotis davidii
ACAGTCCTTAGATAAATCCAAACAGCACGGAGTCATTTAAGACTACTGACCTAAACAGTTGATTAAAGTTATTTAACAATTACAAGACTCTCTTTTACTGTGGTAAAATAACAGAGAAGCTATAAGAAGCTGTTTGAGCATGAACTATACTGTCATATATATTTAGGGTGTATAACAGCATAGAAAACATAAAACAAGAAAATTATAAATTCCATATTTGGAGATGAAACTTTTCTAAGTTTGGAGGGATGGTAGCAGTAGTAGTGTAACCAGCTAGGAGATTGTTTGGTGATTGTTTGGACCAAATTATAGGGTAAAAGCAAAAAGTATCTTTCACTATGTATTTTTACACTTGCCTCTCAACCACAATCTCCCTAGCAGAGGGAGAAATGATAATGATGATAATAATTATCATCATCATCATAAATGGGAAATAATCTGTCTTAAAAATCAGAAAAGAGGATATCGATTACAGAACTATATCCAAAATATTTTTTCTATGAATCAAAGCTTCTTAAGTAATCACTTAAAATATGTGTTTTCACACTAATT
>NW_006352039.1:0-552 GCF_000327345.1 Myotis davidii
TAAAAAATGGGACTCAGTGGTCACCATATCTCAGCTGCTGTTGTAAATGGTTTACATGTATTAGCATATTCACAGAAAACATATGCAGTACTTGGTATTCTTGTCCACTCTCATTTTAATGAATTGTACCTGTTGTGTACACCCAGGTACCATTATGCAGAATGAGGTATAGGACATTTCCACCTCTCAGGAATTTCCCTCATGTCCCATTTCAGTCACTTCCTCGTTGAATGAGCTTTCAGATCTCTACAATTTATTGTATGATTATTTCAGTTTTTTAAGTGTAGCACAGGCTAGTAGCATATGGACTTTATCAATGTATACATATATGTATTTAATCTATGAACAACACTACGCTTCCACAGGCATACATAGTCATTTAAATGTCCTTCCTTCTTGCTGTAACAAGTTGGTTATAACCTGATATTGATGCTCCTTTTAAAATAAACTTTTTCTTAACAAGACAGATTTCTTTTTAGTTTATATATTAGAGTGACATTAATCTCACCTCAAGGAGAACTTGGCTATGCTCTCACCTTACACATTTACAAA
>NW_006352040.1:0-552 GCF_000327345.1 Myotis davidii
CTGCTATGGCTATATTAAACTTTAAAAGAAAAAGCATTATTGAGAATATCAACAACTACATAATTCTAAAAGGAGTCATTCACCAGGAAGCTATAGCAATTATAATAACATAAAAGTTTAGTATCCAAGCTTGTAATACAAGTAGTGAGAAAATTACAAGGAGAAAACTATAAATCCCCAGTCATAATGGAAGATTTTTATTACACTTCTCTCAATAACTGCTATATTGAACAGATAAAAATTTAGGAAGGACAGAATATTTGAATAACACAATAAAGTTTCATTTATGGACATGTATAGAACCATGCACCCAGCATTTAGAAATACTTTTCAAGAACACGTAACAACACATTTGCAAAAATGTATTATTTACTAAGCACAAAGACACCCTTCCTACCGGCTTGGTCTCTGATACTTCTCTGCACTTTACTTGAAATTCTTCCTGGTACTTTACTTAAAAAAAAATATACCTTTTTTAATACTTGAAACTTTTCTGTAAGTTAAAGATAATGTTTTTTTAACCAAAGGACTTGTAGGCATGCATATAAGGAT
>NW_006352041.1:0-552 GCF_000327345.1 Myotis davidii
GTGTATATATAAAAAGGTGTCAAATATATAGTTGATAATGCATCACAAGTAAGTTGGATTTAATTAAGGTGCATATTTTAGTCATATAAAGCCACCTAATTCATTCAGATAGAAAGCATCATATTTAATGGAAACCCTTTCTCCTTGAGTTTGAAAATGAAATCCATTCATACTGCTTTTATTCAACAGTTTTCTGGAGGGCCTTGCCAGTGTAATATAGCAAGGGAAAAATAAATGAAGTCCATTAGAGCTAGATAAGGAAAATGTATAACACATTATTTTTAAAAATTTGTTTGTGTACATAACTATCCCAAAAAACTACAGACAAGTTTTAAATTTAAATTCATTGAAAATATGAGTGTCCTCTGTTATCTACAATATCTGTCTACACGATATGGATATTTTCATCATACTTTACAACTTTCTCCTTAAATTGTTAAAACTAATAGAATTTTTTCAGTACTATATGTTTGCTTTTCGTAAGTTTATATATTATAACCCCAGTGTATGGTCATTTCCCAGCATATATTTTAGGAATGTAGGTTCTGGCAT
>NW_006352042.1:0-552 GCF_000327345.1 Myotis davidii
GGCATTAGGAAGGTTGAGAACCACTGTTGTAGGAGAAGACAGACAAGCAAATACATAAATTGAGAGAGCAGTGGAGAAGGTTACTTTTAAATAAAGGCGATCAGGAAAGGACTCACTCAAAAGGTAAAGTTAGGCAAAGACCAGGTAGCAAAGGTTTCTTGATTATTTTCCTGTATATCCATTTTTTGCTCCTTTCTATACATATGGCTGGCCACTACAAGCCACCTTTTTGAATTGCCCTACATGTACTCGTCACTATACAATAAACTAATCACTGGCCAATAAATTTTTAAAAATTAATGAAACTTGTTTCTTCTCACATCTGAATAAATCTTCTAGAAAGTATAAAACAATGACATGACTAACCCATATTAAATTTTCAAAATCGCAACATTGGCTATCGGAAATAAGGCTGAATGTTTCATCTTTTCTTTAAGCCATAAAATATGTGCAGTTGCGACATGGAATTAATCATGAGTTGAATGAACATACTTTCCAAGCTATTTCTCATTACCGAGCTGCAAGAAAGGAACTTTTCGACAGACTGATATT
>NW_006352043.1:0-552 GCF_000327345.1 Myotis davidii
GGAAAATGTCTTTGCTTTCCTCATGGCAGGTTTCTCACCTGAAATATAGCCATAATATGTTTTGCTCTTGTATCGAGTGCTTAAGATAATAGTTGAAAAATCACTTTGAAACAGAGACTGCCCATTACATACATAATGTGCAACCACAATATGTCCCAATGCTGAATTATTTCTTTATAAATGCTTACTACAATAGTAGAATGTAAAACTCGAGTCTATCATATGTAATTTTCTTATAAAACTCTCTAAAAGGAGAGTCAAGATAGGAAAACAAATTACTCCTTGACTTCAATGCAGTCTGCATGAGAGTGAGAATAAAGTGGTTCAAAAGTAAAACAAATGGGCAGTATTTGCTAACAATAGAAGAAAATACCAGGGAACTCGTTTTTCTTAGCAACGGGCAGACGCCTTTTCAAGTCATACTCATTCTGGAAATTGCCTTTCTTCCCATTAAAATGCCAAGAGAATTCATACAACAGAGCAGAGACCATGCTAAGTCGAGAAATAATTCCCAGAGTTTATCACTGTAGCTGGCATTTTGCAAGAAGAGAT
>NW_006352044.1:0-552 GCF_000327345.1 Myotis davidii
AAATGTTTTCTAGTGATAGGATTTTAGCTTCGATGCAAGCAGAGAAGTCTTGAGTTGTAAGTTTTTGAATGGCAGGTACTTGATCTATTTTCTATCAAGGGCTCATAAGCACCACAAAGGCAACGTTCTTTTTCCTTCTTCATGTTTAACCCCAACAGTCCTCATTATATTTCTCTGTTCAACAAATGTTGCTGTCCAGCTCTTTCTATTCTTCCCATCCCCAGATAACTTAGAGGTAACTATAACACAATTTTCTGAAACTTACTGCATGAAGTCATTAAAGATCTCTGTCAGGTAATTTATAAAAGAATATTCCAGGCTGTCCTTCACATTCGCAGGCTCAAAGTTCAAGCAACCTGTACTTGTATACATTGTACCTAAACCACCTTTAGCCCAGTGATTTGAGGGTATCATCCATCAGTGGATGAATGGTAATGCCGATCTCTGGCCCTCTGTGCTACTGACAGCTGGTACTGCTGGGGAAGGTGGTAGCCCCCACTGCTGCTGGGAGGCTGCGATGCTGGGATGCTGGGATGCTGGGAGGCTGGGATG
>NW_006352045.1:0-552 GCF_000327345.1 Myotis davidii
TATGTTTTTAATTCTTCTGTTTATTTGTTTTTAACTGTATTTTGTTTTAATGCTTGAATAAAATTGAATAAGTGACCAGATGGATAAAAAGCAACTGTCATCAAATTGGCATTTTAAGTTGCATGTGATATGCAGGTTGTACGTTTCTTCTCCTGAAAATCAACATGATTAAGTGCACCTAATCTGGAGCTAGACTTCCTGGGTTTGAACACAGGATCCAAACAATAGGGCTTTGACAAGTTATTTATCTTCTCCCTGGTTCACTGTCTTCATAAATAATATGGGTGATTTCACATCCTAACCCTTTTTTCACCCGTACTTTCATTCTCCAAATATAATCAATTTAAACTTTCCTTCTGTAAACTTGCAGAAATGTTTATGGGCTTCAAACGCTAAAGATTACATTATTTTACACAATGGATCTTAAAATACCTTGGTGTTTTTCATTTAATATATATTTTCAATCCTTCCATTTTAGTGTGACAAAAGGTGATCGTTATTTTCAACAGGCATGTCCTAATCCAGGTGTGGATGAGACATCATTTTTTTTTT
>NW_006352046.1:0-552 GCF_000327345.1 Myotis davidii
CTAACACACATTTTGCTCATTGGCCCTTTAAGTGGTGGCCTTGTTTCCAGTGGGCTCTGCCTCTCATTGGCAGACAGAACCTCCCTGCATTTCAACCCTGGGTGCTATGAGGGTGCTTATTCACTTCTCTGGCTCTCCAGGCAGGGCATGGTCTGGGTCTGGGCTTCACACCTCTCAGGGGAACCACTGCAGCTGAGCTATCCATCCATCACGTGGCCTGCCAACCAGGGAAGAATGGCCTGCCAATTTCAAATGGCCCCCTTCTTTCCAGTCTCAAGGTGCCTTCTCCCAGCTCCATGGTTAATTGTCTTCTCTCTATATAGTCTTTAGTTGGTAATTAAGGGTGAATGATCCCCAATTTAGTGTAATTTCCAGTTGATTCTGGAAGGAGGTGAGAGTAAGATCCATCTACATCCAAGCCATCTTGAACCCTCACCCTCTGCATTTCCTTTCCTACAAACATGAAACTTCACCTGTGCTGCATCTGAGACTGTACCTACTAATATAATAAAACTGTTAAAACACAGAACCATCAGTGGTAGTCACAGAGGC
>NW_006352047.1:0-552 GCF_000327345.1 Myotis davidii
CAATAAGACATAGTGATAGACTGGGTGAAGGGGTGTGGAGAGGGAAGGATCAAGACTCGCCCAGCATTCTGGCTGCATGTGTAGGAAGTGACATAACAAGGTGGGAGAAGAGTGAGAGACGACTGGGGAGAAGCCAGGAGACCCTTCTGGCTGTGCTGAGTTTGCGATGCCCATCTGTATCCAAAGGCTGTGTTAGGAAGAGAGCGGAATGTGAATGATTGGTGTCCAGGGAAGAGAATGATGCTGGCAACGCACATTTGAGAGCCATGAAAACAGAAGCAATCTCCTAGGAGATAGAAAAGAGGAGAACTTGGACCCAGACCTGGAGAACACCAACCATTAGAGTGGAACACATCGGGAGCGAGCAAAAGAGACTAAGAGAACCCAGGAAGGTTCAAGGGCCCAATGGGAAAGGGCGTTTCAAGAAGAAAAGATAAGTCAGTAAAATGATAGAAGTCTAAATAAAGTGAGGACAGACAATCCATTGGATGTGGCAATGCAGAGGTCATGGTGACTTTGATAAATTCTGTGGAGTGCTGGGGACAGGATTGA
>NW_006352048.1:0-552 GCF_000327345.1 Myotis davidii
TTTCACATTTCTACACATCTTGAGAGCAGAGACCTTTGCTCTGTCTTTGTTCTGGACTATCTTTTCAAGGATATTGGCACAGCACGTGGTCTTGGAAGATAAAGGTAGTGTTCCCCTCCAGAGCCAAGGGCAGACATGCTTTCTGCCCATTACAAAAAAATCAGGCTCCCGAAGGTCAGGGTACTTCTCCTGTGCAGATGTCACCAGTCCTTCCTCACGTTGCCCTGGGACATTAGGGTTTAGGAAGCACACACAAGAAAATGCTGATACTCTAGCTATTTCTATTGCTGTAAATATACAATTATTTGTCTCTGATCAGCAGTCCTCATGTCTTCTGTTAGCTTCTGTGGTAAGCTAACTCATTTGCTTAAAAGTATAGTAAAACTTCAGCCCCTTCTCAGTTCTTGTCAAGGGTCCCTATTAGCAGAATATAATCTGATGTCAGAGGGCAGAAATATCTCTTGAGTAATCCATATAGGACTGCTCCCTGCTGTATCTGAACAGGCAAACAAACTATATCTGCCACATCATCTAAATTCTATTGGCTGTCAA
>NW_006352049.1:0-552 GCF_000327345.1 Myotis davidii
AGAATGTGGAAAACAATCTCAGGTCAACTGCTTACAATGAACTCCAGTCTCATCCCGTACACTGGAGGGGATGAAACACTGAACAAGGCGGCCTATTGAAACAACTCCCAAGAATCAAGATTTCCCTTTCATAAAACGACAATAACAAATTGGAACTTTTTCACACACTTAAAATGATGCATTACTATGTTTCATCAATTTTAAGACAGTTCTTCCCAATTTAACATCTCTGAAAATGGGAGGCATCTTTAAAACTGGTATGTTATCTTACAGGTGGCAGCTGTGACTTAAATGTTAATGCCTTAAACAATTTATTTCCCTTATGCTTTCCCTTTTATGTATGACCGAGAGAATGTGAGAGAATTTACACCCAAATAAACTAAAAGAGCTATTTCAGCAAGTGCAAGATCGAAGTCCTGTGATAAAAAAAAGCACTGTATCACAGCTCTGCCGGCCTGGCTCAGGAGTTGAGCATCGAGCTATGAACCAGGACATCACTTTACGATTCCCGATCAGGCGACATGCCCTGGTTGCAGGCTCAATCCCCAGTGT
>NW_006352050.1:0-552 GCF_000327345.1 Myotis davidii
TTTTTATGTGCAACCCTTGCCTCCTCGGACCACCAACTAAAAAGGATGATCAAAGGATATAGGAAATAATAGGTATGAATGCATGCTCTGACTCCAAATCTTGCCCACATTCCCCTTCTCTCACTCAATTCATTGAATCCATTTATTGAATTCCTACTTTTTCACTATTTAAAGATTATGCTGCTGTGAAAGTCTATTATCCAATAGTAGACACTAGGCACACCTGTGAAGACAGACAAGGAGAGTCTCTGCTTTCATAGTTAATATGCTATTAGGTTGGAAGGTGTGCTTGTGTGGCAGGGGGTGAGGTGGAGAAACTGACCATATAATTTTGGATGGTAAGTGGTATGAAGAAAATAAATCACTGATGTATTTGTATAAGTGCCTGAAGACTACTTTAGATTGGATGCAACGTTCCCATCTAAGTGACATCTGAGTGAGTCGTAAACTACAAGGCGCACTCCCCGCCCCCATTCGGATCTAGAAAAGTATTAAAGACAGTTAACAGCTAGTATCAGGTCCTTAAGAGAGGACAATAGTTCCCCTTACCCA
>NW_006352051.1:0-552 GCF_000327345.1 Myotis davidii
ACACCTGCCAGGCCCTCAGACATTTTTTCAAACATCCATTTCTAGTTTATGCTAGAGACTCAGTTGTGCAGGTAAGGAGCAACTTTAAGAATTCACATATTTCTAACTAGTGTTGATGCAGACAGAAGGCTATCGTGGTGTATGAAATGATAGCATTTTATGGAAGTTAAATTATTCATTTGACCAGTTTTGTTGGCTGCTTCCAGTGTAACTTATAAGAATAAACCACTGTGTTTAGATAGATATCGGAAGCCTATCTAATATCGCCCATCTCAAATGCAAATTAAACCCCAAGAAATGCCCTCCTTCATTGACAAGTCTCCGGTCAGAAATACCTTGGACCCCACAGGTCTCCTTTGGTAACTGTAAAGCCTTAGGCCCACCACAACCACAACCTAAATCTAAGATATTAGGGTTATTTTTAGGTTCCAGAACAACGGTCACTGACTGAGGGGCCTGGACCTTAGTCTTGAAATCTGTGTTTTGTAAACATGCTCTCCCGGTGATTCTGGTAAGTGACTGTCTAGACCAGCGGTTCCCAACCTGTGGGTC
>NW_006352052.1:0-552 GCF_000327345.1 Myotis davidii
TCTCATCCTTGATATTCCTATCTCTCTTCTTCTTTCTTTCTCAGAAATCAATAAAAACATACTAAAAAATATCAGGTTTACAAAACAATATGTGTAATGCACTCCTATTTTTAATAAAAAATATGAATGTATACTTATAAGTATGTAAGAGGAGAGGGAACCTAGAACAGTGCTAGTGCTGTCCAATAGAGTATAATGCAAGTTGCATATGTAATTAAAAATTTTCTAATAGCCACATTAAAAGGTAAAGCAAAATGGTGAAATTGATTATAACATTTTATTCTGAAATATCCAAAATATATGATCATTTCAACCTGGAACCAATCTAAAATTATTAATGAGATATTTAATTTTTGTATGTCTTTGTAATTCAGTATGCCGTTCACACTTATTGCATGTCTTCATTTAGCTTAGCCATACCTCCACCATAGTGACCCCCGTTTAGCACAGGGCAAGTCTAGAAAGATATATACAAACTGGTTACACAAGTGGTCAACTTGAGATACTTTTCTTTTGTTCAGCATACTTGTCTGAATTTTCTGATTTTTTTTT
>NW_006352053.1:0-552 GCF_000327345.1 Myotis davidii
TCCTCTTTTAAATCAATAAAAATATATTTAAAACAATAATGAAGAATTTAACAGAAATACAGAAAATTTAATATATATTATCTTGCCTTGAGTAAATAGGATCTAGATTATCAGAGATTTAATTTTATGTTTTTATTTTATACATTATCGTTTGTGCTTCTAGGGAAATTGAGGTCAGCAAGATAAATTATGCTAACGGCTGTGTTATTGACTCTTAAAGTCATGTGGTAGGATCTCTGTCTTTATAATTCCACTAATTCAATATTCAGGCCCACAAAATGATTTCTGTGTGATGATGTTCTATGAACATACTTTTATGATTATTTTAGGGCTCTCTATGGTCAATGTTTACCAGTATAATATGCTGTATTATGTGGTTAAATTCACAGAAGAGTTTATCACTTGTATTCTCAAATCTGCATATCCATTGGCAAAGCTAACTGTTCTGTGTGGTATGTGACTTGAGCACTGACATTTTCACTCCTATTGACCCTGTATTAGCAGAAACTACATAATTTTAAAATAAGGCTTCCCAAACTAAGTTGCATGTTT
>NW_006352054.1:0-552 GCF_000327345.1 Myotis davidii
AATCAATAAAAATATTTTAAAAACACACACACATAAAACAAAACAAAACGAAAACACAAGGCAATTCTGAGAAATTGTCAAAGCCAAGATGAGCCAAAGAAAGCATGACAACTAAATGTAATGTGGTACACTGATGGAATCCTGGAACAGAGAAAGGAGGACATTGTATATAAATTAAGTAAACCTGAATAAAATATGGACTTTAGTTTGTAATAATATAGTAATTTTGGTTTATTAATTGTAAAAATGCAGCATACAGTAAGATGTTAATAATGGGGAAGCTGTACTAGTTTTACTGTCTGTACACATTTCTGTAAATCTAAAATTGTTCTTTAAAAAGTATATTAATAATAAAAATGATTGGGAGAACAATATTTCAACTGCTGATTATAACCTGTGTCCTAAGACCATATCTGGAGCTTTGCTAGCCTTAGCTCAGGAAAACATCTGCCCACCCTAAGTGAATCCAATATTCCAGAATATTGCTAGAGGAGACTTTTATGTTAGAAAACAAAATCCCATATGTACAAAGCTTAAGAACTCTTTTTTTTT
>NW_006352055.1:0-552 GCF_000327345.1 Myotis davidii
AAGATATTGTCTCTATTCTTAAGGACAAGAATACAAGACAGACACACCTGAAACATAGAACATACGACTTTTGGAAAATCATGTGATCTTACACTGCTAAATAAAAATGTAGAAGAGGGTAGTTAAAATAGGACCATAATAAGTCCACGAAGGATGTGGAAGATACAAACAAGCTGACAACAAAGAGGAAAGTATTACAAGTCAGGGGGACAGCAGAGGGAAGGAATTAAGCGGGAATGAGAGTAGGATGTAAGTACAAAATATCTGTAGGCACTACCCTACAGTAGAGGAGGACTGTTGTGGAAAACAAGGATGGATAGAGAGAGGCAAGTAGAGCAGTTCCAGAGACAGAGGACTCTGATTGGATCAGAGAGAGAGAACCCATCACAAAAATCCTGAAGTTGTGGACTCTCAACTGTTTCACGAGGGCAGTGGTAATGGGGTCCACAGAGCACAACTTCGGATGGCCAACGTTAATTCAGAAACTTGAAAGGAGGCGGTGGATGACTTCTTCCACAAGAGGAAGTAACGCTCCACACAGAGCCGGGGGGG
>NW_006352056.1:0-552 GCF_000327345.1 Myotis davidii
ATTCTTATTATTTGTGTCTGCACTTTATTTCTTTCTGGTCAATCTCACTAGAGGTTTGCAATTTTGTTAGCTTTTTCAAATAACAGACTTTTGGCTTTATTGCTCCTCCTTGTTATATCTTCATCTTATAGTTAATTTCTAATTTTAATCTCTATTATCTCCTTTTCACATTCTTTGGGTTTTCTCCATTATTTTTCTAACTTCTCAAATTAAACACCTCAATTTAAGTATTTAATTTAAAACTTAGCTCATTACATTTTATCCATTTTCTTTCTTTGACACTTATAGGGCTATATAATTTCCTAAAGTTACCACTTTTTCACACCTCCAAGTTCTGATGTGAGGTATTTTCATTGTAAATATTTGTAAGTTGCCATTATGATTTCTCTTTGAATCCTGACTTATTTAAAATTGTATATAATTTCAAGTATTAAAATTACCTTCTATCTTAACTGTATTTTGTTCAATAAATGTGCTGACCAAGATGAAGAAAGACCATTACAACATGTCTCTCACACTGATTTCAACTAAAACCTCCAGACAAAACACAAA
>NW_006352057.1:0-552 GCF_000327345.1 Myotis davidii
TGACAGAGTCTATTTGACCTCAGAAGTGTAAAGTATTAATTATCTAGCAATTTACACTGAACAACTACTCTAGACTAATGCTTCTCAGACTAATTACCTGGAGATTTTATTTAGTAGATTGTGGGATTTGAGGTTGTACATGTAAAAAAAGAATCTCAGATGATGCTGGTGCTAACTGGTCAACAATATTTTGATTAGAAAAACCCAAGATTACATTCTTTTCACTAACGCTACCAAATTGAAGTAGCAGTTTTAAGAGACTTTTTGAATAACACCTCTCATTTTTCTAGCTCTTTCGTTTTCTGGACTATCTTCTCCAACAATTGCTTAATAACCATCAGGATCTCTAATACCTAAGAGTTATCCTGAGAAAAAATTAGTTTATTGAAAACACTCAAGAAACAGGTGTGTGAGGGCACTACCAGTATCTATTACAATGTATTATACTGCCCTTGGCATCAAACTTGCCTGAACACATATCAATGAATCAAATCCTTACCCTAGACTCTTAGCCTATCGAATAAAGAGGGTATATGCTAATTGACCCTCATG